>NW_026646882.1:97500-127500 GCF_950005125.1 Chionomys nivalis | reverse complement strand
TTCCATGTTTTGTCTTGTATGGATTGAATGGATGTGTCTCATTTTTTTTCTATGCTTGCTTGCTTGCTTGATCGAGCAATGACTTCTTGTGTATTTCTTTGCTTGCTTACTTACTTACTTACTTACTTACTTACTTATCTATCTGTTCAGCCCATCTCATTTACTTACTTCTTTAAAAAATGACCCACCTAGTTATTTACTTATTTATTTGTTGATTCATTCCTTCACTTCCTTATCTTCTTTCATGTATCTGCTCAGCCTGACTCATTAATTATTGAAAGTTTCAATTATTTATTTTTATTCATTTATTCCTTATTTGTCTATTTTTATGTATTTACTTACTTTCTTAATTTTTTTTTTACTTTTTAAAATTTACTTAATTTTTTTCTTTCTTTGGGAATGTAGATCATTTATTTCCTTCCTTCCTTCCCTCCCTCCCTCCCTCCCTCCCTCCCTCCCTCCCTCCCTCCCTTCCTTCCTTCCTTCTTCCTTCCTTCTTTCTGTCTCCTGACTGTCCTAGAAACATAACCGGCTAAGAAAATGGTGGCCTCCATCTCACTGGTGCTGGGTGAGTGTCAGCAAAGCAGCTCCTGAAATGGAATTTGACACACACACACACACACACACACACACACACACACGCATGATATGAACAGATCGGGGGGTTTCCAATGTTTTCAGAGGAAGGTGCTCACTGGTAATAATAAGTGTGCTGGTAAAGAAGGCTGGAAATAGCTGAATATTAAATCATTAAAACTCTTCAAATAAAAGGCAATTCCATTTCTCTCTCTCTCTCTCTCTCTCTCTCTCTCTCTCTCTCTCTCTCTCTCTCTCTCTCATCATATACCACCACATCTGGAATGACTGCAACATACAAAAGAAGAAGAAACATGGAAAGAAGACATCCCTGCTGGACAGGATCTGATCTGAGAATAAATTCATCGAATGGCTGCCAACAGCATTTCAGTGAGAAGAGATGCCACTTTTGATGCTGTATAGTTAGTTAGATTAAGAGGGGCCTGTGAACTGGGGTGGGGTGTGGCTTCTCAGGTCACGGAGGGGAGGGGCTGAGGAGTGTACCGTTGGCCTTGACGATAAGCTCCAGTCAGATGTTAATGTCAGGGCCTGACCTGAGAGTTCCTCAAAGGGAATGAATGGAGACCCTTGCTTATCTAAAAAATGTCTGACCTTGGGAAAAGGGACTTGTGGAAAGCGGGCACTTAAAACTGCGGTTTCACATCTTACCAGAAAGCTGCCTCTCGGAAGGTAAACTCATCGTGATATTTTCCCAAGGATACCCTACCGTTCTGATCATTCTGTACTGAATTAAGTCTTCCACTGTAAACAAACAAACAAACAAATAAATAAATAAGAGTAAGTAAGCAAATACGTTTACGGATGAACAAACAAACAAATAAATACAAAGTTCGTTGTTGTTGACTGACTTTTGGTTTCATAATGGAACTCTCTCTCTCTCTCTCTCTCTCTCACTCACACACACACACACACACACACACACAAAAAAAAAACCCACTAAATATACAATAAAAGGAAGCATAACGCATAATGCCTTTAATCAGGGGGCAGAGTGAACTCTGAAAGTTTTGCAGGCAGGGCTATATAGAGAGATGCTCCATGTCGGGCTGAAGAGATAGTTTAAGGTTCAATTCCCAGCATCTACATGGCAGCTCACAGCTGTCTGTAATCCAGGAGCCTGAGAGCCATGGCAAAAACACAAATGCACATAAGATAAAAATAAATAAATTTTTTAAAGGAAGGGGGGGGGAGGGAGAGACTGAATATAAGAACAAACTGAGAAACAAGGAAAGACGGTGCTGGCTGGCTGGCTGGCTGGCTGGCTGGCTGGCTGGCTGGCTGGCTTTCAGTTCCCTGACAGAAATAAGCACATTATGGAGGAACCACAAAGTTGTTGGTGAGTGAGTGTCCTGTCAGATCACAACAAAGTTTAGTCCCATAATTGATGAAATTCATTACCCCAAAACTTCAGCAGAATATATCCCAAGTTTGAAAATGTGTGATCAGCTTGTGACAGGTTGGGCTGGAGATGCTGAGAACTGGGGTTCACCCAGGGGAGCCCCCAATGCAAGAGCAGACACTCACTCCCATGAAGAGGGATCATTCATGCCTATACTCAAGTTTAAGGAAACATGAATGGCTATGGAGAGACCATTCACAGATATGAAAAATCATTTCCTAAAAATCAAATTTCTCAGTCAGTATGCAACTGCTGTGGCTGTGGTGCTTCTCCCAGATAGAGCAACACACACAAAAAAAACTGATTCCTTGATCTAGAGCCACAGTGCACGTGCCATGGAAAAGGGGACACAGCCAACTTGAATCACAATATTCATCAGAGCATGAGAAGAGTGTAAAAAGGATACAAAAGGAGAGATATTTGTGGTCCTTCCTTCCTTCCTTCCTTCCTTCCTTCCTTCCTTCCTTCCTTCCTTCCTTCCTTCTTGTTCAGGAAGTGACTGACAGATGAGACTTTGTCCAAGCGGGTTCTGAAATACCAGGCTTGAGTTTCCCCGTCTGTGGGTATTAGTCAGTCAGTCATCCCTTCTTTCTGTAGGAAGGTGGTGCATGTCTCTCAGAGGTTACCTGGTTTCCTCTGCACAAGGTGACCCAGGGGAAGGCTTTCTAAGCCTTATTCAGAGCTATAGAGAGGATGCACCGTGACTTCAGAGACCTCAGGTAGTATAGGGGTGGGTGCCCAAGTCACTAGCTTGATGCTTCAGACTCATGTCATTGATGGGCAGAACATAGTCTGGATTCACAAAGATTCACAACACAGAGCCATCGTCACTTACTAACAGCCCAGGACACCCAGAACTAACAAGAAATTACAGTCTCAGCCGGACTGTGGTGTGTGGGGGTGGGGGCGTGCCTTTAATCACAGCACTTACACACACAGATCTCCGTGAGTTCAAGGATGGCCTGATTTACAGAGTGAGTTTTAGAACAGACCAAAATACACAAAGAAACCCTTTCTTGAAAATCAAAACAAAACAGCAAAACAGAGAAAGAAAGGAAAAAGACAAAAGAAGAAGGAAAAAGAAAAAAATTGCAGTCTCTTCCCACTCTCTCATCCATTGGCTCTAAAGAGCTCCTCTCAGGCTGAACTGGAGACCAGGGTGTCATTCCTAACTGGGAAGCCAGAAACATTAGGGGGTCACAGGAGGACTGACTGACTGACTGACTGACTGACTGACTGACTGACTGCAGCACTTGATGCCTCAACCCTGCTAATGGCTGTGATATAAGGCATGGTAAAAATCGGGCTTTGGCAGGGCACTACTGCCCTTTCTCTATTATTACTGCTCCACAACGAAAAGGACTTGGGGGGGGGGGGAGATGATGTGCAATGCTGATATTGAAATCTCACTGACTCCTTCCGCACTCCTTGTCTATTCCCGACTTTGTCAAATCAACTATCATGAATCTTTGATGTGGCTTGGCCCTTTAGGAACTCAGAGAAACAAGACAGGCAGGCCTATTGGGCATCCCAGAAACCTCCCAGTTCCTGAGCCCTAGCCCTGGAAGTCTCAAAGCCATCACATCCAGAGATCTCTCTAGTCCCTGCTAGTGGTGAACTCATTTCGTCTTCCCCAGGACCAACCACTTATTTCTCCATGTTTGCCTGTGAGATCTGGGGCCAGCTTTCTTCTTCCTCCCTCTGGCCTCTCCACGATCTCCTCTCCATTCTCTCTCTTGCAAGTAGACTCATCAGTCGAGACGACGTGTCTAGAAGTGAGTCTAGAAGGCACCGAGACAGTGTGTCTTGAGGGCGGTTGGCGTTTCTAGGACACGAGTGACATCACAAAATTCTGAGAGCTCTCTGGGATACCGTAGAATTTCCAGAGAAGGGACTGCTGATGTCGTGAGGCACGGCCTTTACCTCCTTGCTGATATTTCTCCCCGAACTGACCGACCGACCGGAACCTGAGGTTTCCTTTCCGGGAGTCTCTCCTGCGACACAGAGGGAGCCGTTCAGGATCTCCTCCTTCCAAAACTAGAAATTTCTCTCTGCGTCATTAAAATCTTTTCACTACTTCCTTCACCCATGGGGAGCTAGTTAGTTGAACACTCACTTTTTTCATGAATGACCCTTCCTCCCTCTCCTGAACAGGTATTCATACTCAGTAATATGAGAAATTAGGCCAGGAGGATACGGAGGATGAGGGTTGAGTCCTCTGAAGTGAATGAGCACTTAGGGAAGGATAAACTTAAGGGAATTGGACTCTCTCTGAGTGGCAAGAGATGAATAGCTGCTGCCAAGGCACAGATGCAGGCATCGGGCTGAGGCACCAACTGGGCTCTCGGCATCCTCCTGCATCGTCAGAGCTGTGTGGGAAACTCAGCCCAAAGGAGGGGCTTCCGAGAGTTTTGCTTATTCCATGTAACCTGTGGTGGGATAACTCCTTCCGCAAACGGGAGGAACTGGGGTGACTTCTGTTTGGTCTTCATTGTAAATGGCAGCATCTAGATTCATCCTTTTGCTTTCAAAGCAAGAAGGTCTATTGGATGTTTCTCCGGGGGTCAGAGAGGCAGGATTTAGGGCAACAGAACCAAGAAACAAATCATACTCCAAAATCAAATCGTACCCCAGGGATGAGATGACACCACTGACATGAGCATGTTTGCTAATCGATTTAGGAGGTCCCAGTCCTCGGTAAGGGAGTAGTGCCATCCCTAGGCGTGTGAGCTTGGGCCATGCCTCTCTTTGTGGTTGCAAACCCTTCCCTAGGGATTTTGCTTCCCTAGGGCTTTCCTTGATAATGGACCAGGCTGGTCTCGAACTCACAGAGATCCGCCTGCCTCTGCCTCCCTCCCAAATGCTGGGATTAAAGGCGTGCGCCGCCACCGCCCGGCCCACAATTTTTTCTTATCCGTTCTTCGAACGAGGGTCGAGGGGCATTTAGGTTGCTTCTAGGTTCTGGCTATGACAAACAAAGCTGCTGTGAACATAGTTGAGCACGTGTCCTTGTGGCACGATTGAACATCCTGTGGACATATACCCAACAGTGGTATGACTGAGTCTCGAGGAAGGCTGCTTCCTACCCTTCTGAGAAATCACCACACTGACGTCCAAAGGGGCTGTACCAGCTTGCACTCCCACCAGCAATGCAGGAGTATTCTCTTTTCCCCACCACCTCTCCAGCATAAGTGGTCATCAGTGTTTTTGATCTTGGCCATTCTTACAGGTGTAAGATGGAATCTCAGAGTTGTTTGGATTTGCATTTCTCTGATGACTAAGCATGTTGAACATTTCCTTAAGTGTCTTTCAGCCATTTTAGATTCGCCTGTTGTGAGTTTTCTGTTTAGGTCTGTACTCCATTTTGTGAACTGGATTACTTGTTCTTGAAATGACCAATGTCTTGAGTTCTTTGTGTATTTTGGAGATCAGACCTCTGTCTGATGTGGGGGACCGGGTTAGTGAAGATCTTTTCCCATTCTGTAAGGCCGTCGTTTTGTCTTGTTGACCGTGTCCTTTGCTTTTCATAAGCTTTTCAGGTTTAGGAGATCCCATTAATATATTATTTCTCCTCAGTGTCCGTGCTGCTGGGGTTCTATTTAGAAAGTAGTGGTTCCCTGTGGCAATGCGTTTGAGTGTACGTCCCACTTTCTCTTCTATAAGGTTCAGTGTGGCTGGCTTTATGTTGAGGTCTTTGATCCATTTGGACTCGAGTTTTGTGCATGGAGATAGATATGGGTCTATTTTCATTTTTCTACATGTTGATATCCAGTTATGCCAGCACCACTTGTTAAATATTCTTTCTTTTTTTCTTTTTCTTTTCTTTTGTTTTCTTTTTTTTTTCTTTTTTTTTTTTTTCTTTTGTGGTTTTTCGAGACAGGGTTTCCCTGTGGTTTTGGAGCCTGTCCTGGAACTAGCTCTTGTAGACCAGGCTGGTCTCGAACTCACAGCGACCCGCCTGCCTCTGCCTCCTGAGTGCTGGGATTAAAGGTGTTCGCCACCACTGCACGGCTTTTTTTTTTTTTAATTGAGAGGTGGACACATGTTCCTTCTAGTTCTATTGGCTGTACAGCTTTGACCAAGAAAGGAGGTTGGATTTCTTTTTTTTTTTTTGGTTTTTGGTTTTTTGAGACAGGGCTTCTCTGTGGCTTTGGAGCCTGTCCTGGAACTAGCTCTTGTAGACCAGGCTGGCCTCAAACTCACAGAGATCCGCCTGCCTCTTCCTCCCGAGTGCTGGGATTAAAGGCGTGCGCCAGCCACCACCGCCTGGCTAGGAGGTTGGATTTCATCAAAGAATTTCTCTCCGTTTTATATTTCACCCACCTTTGATTGCTATTAAGTGCCATCTAGTTGGTTTGTGGTGTTTCAGGAACAATTTCCTAATTTTTCTGTTTTTTTTGTGTGTGTGTGTGTGTTTGGTTTTGTGAGACAGGGTTTATCTAGGGAACAGTCCTGGAATGTCCTTGGTAGGTGAGGCTGGCCTTGAACTCACTGACATCCTCCTGCCTGTCTGCCAAGTCATTTCTTCCTACTAGGTTTGTGTTTGGTTGCTGTTTTGAGTTTTCAGATCTCCTGAAAAAAAGATCAAGATCATTTCTTTCCTAACTCTGTGTCTTTGTAACACAAACATTAAAGGGTGTGGCTACAGCTTCACTGGACCTCTTTGATATGGATATCTGCTGCCTTTCCTGTTGGAGTTGGGAAATTGAAAGTTGTTGAATTCACTCATTGCAAAAAAAAAAAAACAAAAAAACACACAAACAAACAAAAAAAACCCTTATTTATTTTATTATTTCACATTTTAACTTGATTTTTTTTTTCTATTTTGAGGCAGGAATTGGCTTTTTATTTATGCTCCAGACAATCTATCTCACTCACTACATGCATGGCCCAGGACTTCTTTCTGAACACTTCCATGAAAGTAGTCAGCTTCCCAAAATATACTGCTGCTGCTGCAATTTTAGAAAAAAAATAAATAAAAATAAATAACCTGAGATAAACAAAGAAAAAAAGGAAAACACCTGTTTTCCCTTCCTTCCTTCCTTCCTTCCTTCCTTCCTTCTTTCTTTCTTTTTTCTCTGTTTTCTTCTTTTATTATTTTTTATTTTTGGTGCAGGGTTTCTCTGTATAATACCTTTAATTCACTATATAAACCAGTCTGTCATCTTTGTGACATTATGGTTTTGTTTTTTCTTATTTCCTGTCTGAAAATTGACAAATTGACATTTCTCTCTCTCTCTCTCTCTCTCTCTCTCTCTCTCTCTCTCATTTAATTTATGTTTTATTTTATTTTATTTTTTTGGTTTGTGTTTTTGTTTTGATTTTCAAGACAGGGTTTCTCTGTTGCTTTGGAGCCTGTCTTTGGAACTAGCTCTTGTCAACCAGGCTGGCCTCAAACTCCCAGAGATCCACCTGCCTCTCTGCCAGATATGGAACCATTCATCTTGGTTAGTTCAAAAGCTAAAACACATGTGCCCGTGCGCGCGCACGCGCGCGCGCGCACACAGGCACACCCAGAGAAATGTAATTTTGGCTTGGAGAGATGGCTCGGTGGCTCTGAGGAAGTGGTTTGCATTCCCAGTACCCATATGGCAGCTCATACGTGATTGTAAATCCAGTTCCTGGGTGATCTGACACCCTCACACCATTGCACATATAAAGTTAAATAAATCATAAAAAAAATTCTTCTCTCTGACTGGGCGGTGGTGGCACACTTTAAGATTCAATTGAACAGAAATCTTGGATATATACCCAAAAGTGGTATTGCTGGGTCTTGAGGAAGGTTGTTTCCTACTTCTCTGAGAAATCGCCACACTGACATCCCAAGGGGCTGGACCAGCTTGCATTCCCACCAGCAATGCAGGAGCATAAATAAATTGTCCTCAGCTGTGCAGGACTGACTGTATGTTGACCTTCCCTTCACACGTTCCCCATGGGCTCCTGAGAGGGGATGAGGCCTCCTGCAGGGAATCCTCTGCCCAAGGCTCCCCCGGGGGGGGGCACCCACTCTCTCCCTTCCCCCAGTCCCAAGCTACGTCTCAGGCATAGGTGGCAGACCCTCTGGTTACCCAGGATGTGACAGACACAAATGCATGAGAAACAGGAAGGAACGAGGAATGGTGTCCACTCTCTCACTAAATGCAGGCCTGCCTGCCTGCAGTGATGGAAAGAATCAGAACTGGAGAGATGGAATTTCTGGACTTTCCAGAAACCACATGGTGGGAATCTAGTGCCCTCTTCTGGTGACAGGGCCTAGATATGCATATTTGCTGCTTTCTGCTTGAAGCTGGGAAACACTACCTTCTTGCTGAACTTGGATAATTGTTGAATTCAGTCATTTTCAGGTTTCTTAGAAAACAAAACAAAACAAAACCAAAAGCCCGCCAGGCGGTGGCACACGCCTTTAATCCCAGGACTTGGGAGGCAGAAGCAGGCGGATCTCTGTGAGTTCGAGTCCAGCCTGGTCTAGAAGAGCTAGTTCCAGGACAGGAAACAAAAAGCTACGGAGAAACCCTGTCTCGAAAAATCCAAAAACAACAAAAAAAAAAACAAAAACAAAAAAAAAACAAAAAAAAAAAGCAAAAACAAAAACCCCTTCTTTGTTTTAGTTCACATTTTAATTTGATTTTTTTTTTTTTGAGACAGGACCTTTGGAAGAACAGTCAGTGCTCTTAACCTCTGAGCCATCTCTCCAGCCCCTGAAAATACAATCTTAAAGGAAAAACTAAAATAAAATGAATGGCCTGGCATTAACAAAGACAAAAAAAAAAAGAAAAAAGAAAAAAAAGAAAAAAGACCCTGCATTTTCTTGCTTGCTTGCTTTTTTTTTCTTCTTTTATTATATATTTGAGGCAGTTTCTCGGTGTAACAGCCCTAGCTGTTATGGAACACAGTTTATAGACCAGGCTGTCTTCTTGGTAACGTTCTTTTTTTTTTTTTTCTTATTTCCTATCTGTAAATCCACATTTCTTCTCTCTGTCTCTCTCTCTGTGTCTCTCTCTGTCTCTGAAAGAAAGAAATTGAAATTAAACTACAAAACTGGAAACACTGGCTCAAATAAAGTAAAATAAATGTAAAAGAGTGCAGTTATGAAAGTGTTTGGAAATAGGACACCTTTCCTGTCTCCCCCACATACACAGGCACACTGAGAGGTTTAAATAAAATTTGAACTTGGCTAGGCAGGGGTGGCACATGCCTTTATTCCCAGCACACAGGGGGCAGAGCCAGGTGAATTTCTTGGGAGTTCAAAGCCAGCCTGGTCTACAAGAGCTAGTTCCAGATCAGCTAGGACTGTTATGTAGTGAAACCCTGTCTCAAATAAAAAATAAAAAAATTGATATCAATATTAAATTGAATGTACAAGAAATTAATAGAACAACATACTAAAAACAAAGCTGGGTTGTTGTGGTACACACCTTTTATTCTATCATCCAAGAGAAAGAAAAGAAAGACAGATAAAAAGAAAGAAAATGAAGAAACAAAAGAACAAAAGAAGGCAGAGCTGGGGGCCCGGTTGGTGGCTGAGGAGGGAGCCATGGCCTAGTTGCATCCTCTGCCATGTCTGCTGTAACCCCAGTACCCCATTACTCAGGAGCTGTAAAGGGTCTGAGAAGCTCATTCCATGCTTCTGCTGCTGGGTAATCATTTATGTATCTGGCTCATGTCGGAGGGGCAGGGGAAGCTGAAGCCTTGTCCCTTTGGGCTCCAGGCTCTCAGGACTGCATCAAAAATTCGAGTGTGCCGGGCGGTGGTGGCGCACGCCTTTAATCCCAGCACTTGGGAGGCAGAGGCAGGCGGATCTCTGTGAGTTCGAGGCCAGCCTGGTCTACAAGAGCTAGTTCCAGGACAGGAAACAAAACCACAGAGAAACCCTGTCTCGAAAAACCAAAAAAAAAAAAAAAAAAAAAAAAAAAAAAAAAAATTCGAGCGTATGGTGAGCCCATGTCTATCCTGCTGGGAGCACTCAGGATCAGGAGATCATCTTCAACAACCCAGCAAGTGCAAAAACGTCCTGGTGGGAAACAGGCCCTCTAAAAGAAATCAATAAAATGACAGTTTCATTTTTTTCTGTCTGAAGTGAAAACGTTCCAAAATAATTCACTATGTCAGTATTCTTGGAAATGATAGCAAAGTCAGAACTTTTCGTACTATTCCATGGCTGTTGTAATTTTCTCTGTGCCAGGCAGAGCCAGGCGGATCTCTGTGAGTTTGAGGCCAGCCTGGTCGTCTACAGTTCCAGGACAGGTGCCGAAGCTACAGAGAATCCTTGTCTCAGAAAACCAAAAAAAAAAAAAAAGAAAAAAAAATTTTTTTTCTCTGTGTCTCATGTCTCGCTTCTTTCTCTAAGCAGGCCCAGGAATTCTAAGCGACTGTAGGTTATCTAGGAGATCTCCTGTTGCAGGGGCCCTCCCTCCACTCCTGTCCCCTGAGGGCACCTGGCAAAAGTGAGAGGGCAGATTTCAGAGACTAGGAAAGTTCAAGGTCACCAACCCTTCCTAACAGCTAGAACTCCTAGCTGAACCATTAAAGGGTGAGGCTACAACTTGATTGGTCTGCTTAGATATGGATATTTTTGTTGTGATTATTGTTTTACAGGGCAGGAACAGATATCCAAGTGGGAATTTTTCCATGGCTGTTTTAATTTTCTCAGACTCGGTATGAGAAGTGGGGTGTGGGGTTGTACAAACACAACTACTGAAGAAAAAGAACCCCAAGAAAGCAAGCGAGTGGTTGCCATGGTGAAATGTCTTTGAAAGGCATTTAAGTGACTGGGAACTGCCCTTGCTGCCTCCCTCCTTTCCTCACTCTCACTAATCCATAATTGTGGCAGCCCCTTGGCCCACACAGTCCTTTCACTGATTGGTCAGACACACTCTTTTTTTTTTTATTATTTTTTAATTTTTGAATTGTGGGTGAAGTCAATTAATTGATCTCTTAGATTATTATTATTATTATTATTATTATTATTATTATTATTATTAGTTTATTTGTGGTTTTTTTCTATATAGGAATTCCCTGTGTATGCTTGTTTGCCCTGGAACTCACTTTGTAGACAAGGCTGGCCTCAGACTCATAGAGATCTAGCTGCCCCTGCCTCTACCTCTGCCTCCTAGTGCTGGAATTAAAGGCCTGTACTAAACACACTTTTAGTTTTTTGTGTCTGTCCTCAAACTCACACTGCAGAACAAGGTAGCCTCAAACTCACAGTGATCTGCCTGCCTCTGCCTCTCCTGATCTCTGAGGGCCGAGAACTGAAAATAAAGAAATGTGCTGCCACCATTACCCAGCTATGCAGCTGCCCAAAATATACTGCTGCTGCTGATGCAGCAGCAATTAAAAAAACATAAATTAAAATAAAATAACCTGAGATAAACAAAGGAAAAAAGGAAAACACCTGTTTTTCTTCCTTCCTTCCTTTTTTCCTTCTTTTCTTCCTTCCTTGTTTTTTTTTTTTCTGTTTTCTTCTTTCATTATTTATTTGGTGCAGAGTTTCTCTGTATAATACCTTTAACTCACTATATAAACCAGGCTGTCATCTTGGTGACATTATGGTTTTTTTTTTCTTATTTTCCGTTTGATCATTTCCTCTCTCTCTCTCTCTCTCTCTCTCTCTCTCTCTCTCTCTCTCTCTCTCTCTCTCACACACACACACACACACACACACACAGGTTTAATTTATGTTTTTTATTTTTGTTTGTGTTTTTGTTTTAATTTTTAAGGCAGGGTTTTCTCTGTTGCTTTGGAGCCTGTCTTTGGAACTAGCTCTTGTCGACCAGGCTGGCCTCAAACTCCCAGAAATCCACCTGCCTCTCTGCCAAATATTGAACCAGTCCTTGAGAATGCTTTCATCCTAATGAGTTCAAAATTCACCCCATAAACGCATGTGCACACACATGCACACCCAGAGAAACATATTTTTTTTTAAATTAAAGGGCCTGGAGAGATGGCTTGGTGGCTCTGAGGAAGTGGTTTCCATTCCCGCCACCCCCATGGCAGCTCATATGTGATTGCAAATCCAGTTCCTGGGTGATCTGGCACCCTCATACCATTGCTCATATAAAGTTAAATAAATCATAAAAAATTCTTTAAGAAATTGAAATTAAACTAAGTCCTATACATCTGGAAACAATCTTAAATAAAAGTAAAAGTAAATGTAAAAGAGTGCAGTGCTAAGTGCAGTTATGAAAATGTTTGGAAATAGGACACCTTCCCATTCTCCCCCACATACAAAAGGCACACCGAGAGACTTAAATAGAATTTGAAAATGGGTGGGCAGTGGTGGCACATGCCTTCATTCCCAGTGCACAGGAGGCAGAGGCAGGTGAATCTCTGGGAGTTTGAGGCCAGCCTGGTCTACAAGAGCTAGTTCCAGATCAGCTAGGACTGCTATGCAGGGAAACCCTGTCTCGAAAAACAAAACAAAAAAATCAAAATTAAACTAAATGTACAAGAAATGAATAGAACAACATACTAAAAACAAAGCTGGGTTGTTGTGGTTCACACCTTTTATTCTATCATCCAAAAGACAGAGGCAGGTGGACCTCCTTGAATTGGAGACAGGTCTGGTCTATCTAGGTAGTGAATTCCCATGTTGTATAGAAAAACCCCTGTACCAAATAAAAACATATACACGTTGAACCAAAAAAAGAAAAGAAAAGAAAGACAGATAGAAAGAACGAAAATGAAAAAACAAAAGAACAAAGGAAGCCAGTCCTGGGGGTTGTCTACAAAGGGCCTTCACTACAATGTTTTGAATTGTGATCCCCGCCCCCCCCCCCCCACATACATAAATACACACACACAGGGACAGACATGGTCACATTGAGAAAAACAAATAAAATCTGAAGTTAAACTCAATGTACAAAAGAGTCAGAGAACACACACACGCACGCACGCACGCACACACACACACACACAATGAAATAAAACCATGCTACAGCATGATCTCATACCGGACTGTCATGCATTTGGTGGAGAAATCTACTTTGAAACATATTTCATGATAGTTGCCAAGTTACCCATTGATGTTAAAACTCACTCTCCTCCTTAGGGTCTAATGTTGACTGACCCACGGGTCAGGGCTAATGCTTGATGCCCCTACTATAAAAATTGGTTTCAGAAACCGGCCTTTTGCCACGCCACAGTGTCAGAAGCCCAAACTCTGCCTGTGGTCTCAGCTAACTGATAAGCTCTGTGCCCCGTGGTGATTTTTATTTATTTATTTATTTTAGTTTTAAGTTTGCTTCTGGTTTTCCTAGGATCTGGTTTCTGGAATAAAGTTTGCTTCTGGTTTATTAAGCTTGGTGGTGTTCTCATCTTTGCATGAACCCCCCCCCCCCCCGACCCAACATTTAAGTGTCTTTCAACCATTTTAGATTCCTCGATTGAGAGTTCTCTGTTTAGGTCTGTACCCCATTTTTTTCTAATTGGATTATTTGTTCTTTTGATGACCAATTGCTTGAGTTCTTTTTTTTTTTTCTTTTTTTTTTTCTTTTTGTTTTTTTGGTTTTTCGAGACAGCGTTTCTCTGTGGTTTTGGAGCCTGTCCTGGAACTAGCTCTGTAGACCAGGCTGGTCTCGAACTCACAGAGATCCACCTGCCTCTGCCTCCCAAGTGCTGGGATTAAAGGCGTGCGCCACCACCGCCCGGCTTGCTTGAGTTCTTTGTGTGTTTTGGAGATCAGACCTCTGTCTGATGTGGGGTTAGTGAAGATCTTTTCCCATTCTGTAGGCCATCATTTTTTCTTGTTGGCCGTGTCTTTTGCTTTACAGAAGCTTTTCAGTTTCAGGAGGTCTCCTTCAATTGTTTCTCTCAGTGTCTGTGCTACTGGGGTTCTATTTAGGAAGTGGTCTCCTGTGCCAATGTGTGCACTTGATTTTTAAAATTTTTATTTTACAATTTTAAATTGTGGGTGAAGTCAATTAATTTGAGCTCTCAGATATTTCTGTTGCTTTTGTTATTATTATTATCTGTTTATTTGTTTTTTTTATCTATGGTTTTTCTTCATAGGGGTTCCCTGTGTATTTTTGCTTGCCCTGGATTTCACTTTATAGACAAGGCTGGCCTCAGACTCACAGAGATTCAGCTGCCTCTGCCTCATAGTGCCAGAATTAAAGGCCTGTACTAAACACACTTTTTTTTCAAGACAGGGCTTTTCTGTGTCACTTTGCCTGTCCTGAAACTCATACTGCAGAACAAGGTAGTCTCTAACACACACCTATTTGCCTCCCTCTGCCTCCCTGATCTCTGAGAGCTGAGAACTGGGAATAAAGAAATGTGTTGCCGGGCGTTGGTGGCGCACGCCTTTAATCCCAGCACTCGGGAGGCAGAGGCAGGCAAATCTCTGTGAGTTCAAGTCCAGCCTGGTCTACAAGAGCTAGTTCCAGGACAGGCTACAAAACCACAGAGAAACCCTGTCTCGAAAAACCAAAAAAAAAAAAAAAAAAGAAATGTGTTGACACCATTACCCAGCTAGATTTCTTTTCCAATGGTGGGCAATAAGACCTATAAATTTCCTCAAAGGACTGAGTTCACTGTGTGCCAGGTATTTGTTCTGTAAGGGTATGTTTTCATTTGCCTGAGGATATTCTCTCTCTCTCTCTCCCTCTCTCTCTCTCCCAGAGATCCGCCTGCCTCTGCCAGATACGGAACCAGTCCTCTTAAATGTGAAGTCAAAGGCCATCCCACAGACATACAGACACACAGACACACACACACACACACACACACACACACAGACACACAGACACACACACAGAGGCACACCCAGAGACACATAAATAAATTGGTGAAATTAAAGGCCTAGAGAGATGGCTTGGTGGCTCTTCATGAAGAAGTGGGTTCAATTCCCAGGACCCAAATGGCAGCAGCTCATAAGTGATTGTAAATCTAGTTTCTGGATGATCTGACATATCCATGCCACTACACTTAAAATAAATTTAAATAAGTCATAAAAAATTCTTTAAAAAGTTGAAATTAAACTAAGTTCTACACAACTGGAAAGACTGTCTCAAATAAAAGTTAAATAAAATGTTCTGAAATAGGACACCTTCCCTGCCCCTCACCCCACAAGGACACACTTGGTGCAGACCAAGAGATACAAACAAAACTTGAAAGCAAACTAAATGTACATAAAATTAACAGAATGAGATACTCAAAACTTAGTTGGGTTGTTGTGGTGCACATCTTTTATTCTATCATCCAAGAGACAGAGACAGGTGTACCTCTGTGAATTCCCAGGCTTTGTAGAGAGGCCCCGTCCCGAATAAAAAATATATATATATATATGTTCAACCACAAAGAAAAGAAGGAAGAAAAGAAGAAAGAGACATTATGAACTGTCTCCTTGGTCCTAGAAACTTGTTTTGATTTGCATTTCTCTGATGACTAAGCATGTTGAACATTTTCTTAAGGGTCTTTCAGCCATTTTAGATTCCTCTGTTGAGAGGTCTGTACTCCATTTTTTTTTTTAATTGGATTATTTGTTCTTTTGATGACCAAATGTGTTGAGTTCTTTGTATA
The DNA here is from genome assembly GCF_950005125.1 of Chionomys nivalis. Classification (NCBI taxonomy): domain Eukaryota; kingdom Metazoa; phylum Chordata; class Mammalia; order Rodentia; family Cricetidae; genus Chionomys; species Chionomys nivalis. Next base: position 111,983 of record NW_026646882.1, on the reverse strand, counting down.
TTTTGGAGATCGGACCTCTGTCTGATGTGGGGTTAGTGACGATCTTTTCCCATTTTGTAGGCTGTCGTTTTGTCTTGTTGGCCATGTCCTTTGCTTTACAGAAGAAGCTTTTCAGTTTTAGGAGGTCCCATTGATTAATTTTGTTTCTCTCAGAGTCTGTGCTACTGGGGTTCTATTTAGGAAGTGGTCTCCTGTGCCAATGTGTTCAAGTGCATTTGATATTTTTATTTTTTATATTCTATTATTGTGGATGAAGTCAATTATTTGAACTCTCAAATATTTTTATTGTTATTATCTCCTTATTTGTTTGTTTATTTGTGGTTTTTCAACATAGGGTTTCATTGTGTACCCTCGTATGCCCTGGGACTCATACTTTGTAGACAAGACTGGCCTGAGACTCACAGAGATCCATCTGCCTCTGCCTCCTAGTGCTGGGATTAAAGGCATGCACTAAACACCTTTTTTATATATTTATTTTCCTAATAATTTATTTATTTTTATTTTATTTGCATTGGTGTTTTGCCTGCATGTATGTCTACCTGAGGGTGTCAGATCTTGGAGTTACAGACAGCTGTTAACTGCCATGTGGGTGGTAGGAATTGAACCTGGGTCCTCTGGAAGAGCAGTCGGCACTCTTAACCACAGAGCCATCTCTTCAGCCCCCACCTTTTTTTTTTTTTTTTTGAAAACAGGGTTTCTTTCTCTGTGTCACTTTGCCTGTCCTGCAACGTCTCAATCTGCAGAACAACGTAGCCTTAAAACTCATAGTGATCTGCCTGCCTTGGTCTCCCTGATCTTGGAGGTGTTTTTTCATCTCTCTGTCTGGCTATCTATCTATCTATCTATCTATCTATCTATCTATCTATCTATCTATCTATCCATCCATCTATCTATCCATTTCTTGATTAGTTTATTTATTTATTTTTTTGTTTTCTGAGACAGGATTTCTCTCTAGCTTTGGAGTCTGTCCTGGATTCAGACCTGGTCACAGCTGTACCTGGAAATAAAAACAAAAACCAAAACCAAAACAAAGCAAAAGCCAGGCAGGACTGTATGGTTGACCTTCCCTTTCCCCCTCCCCCATGGGCTCCTCAGAGGCGGTGAGGCCTCCTGCAGGGAATCCACAGAGCCTCTGCCCAAGGCTCTCCAGGGGACCCACTCTCTCCCTGCCGGCTACATCTATCTCAGGCATAGGTGGCGGGCACTCTGGCTATGCAGGACGTGACAGACACAGACACGCAGAGAAGCAGGGAAAAACGTTGCCCACTCTCTCACTCGATGCAGGCATGCAGGAAGAACAATGAAAGAATGAGAACTGGAGAGATGGAATTTCTGGAATGTCCAGAAACCACATGGTGGGTATCTAGTGCCCTCTTCTGGTGACAGGGAGTACAGCAGAGATTTGAGTTCTTGTGCTCCTGAGACCTAAGCCCCACATGGCAGCAGGCTCATAAGTGATAGTAAATCCAGTTTCACACCACTGCACATAAAATAAAGTTAAATAAATCATAAAAAATTCTTTAAAAATATGAAACTAAAATAAGTTCTACACAACTGGAAAGACTGTCTCAAATAAAAGTAAAATAAAATGTTCTAAAATAGGACACCTTCCCTGTGTCCCACCCCTCAACAGGGACACACTTGGTGCAGACCAAGAGATACAAACAAAATTTGAAATTAAACTAAATGTATAAGAAACTGAGCCTGGTTATTGTGGTGCACATCTTTTATTCTATCATCCAAGAGACAGAGGCAGGTGGACCTCTGTGAATTCTCAGGCTTTATAGAGAGGCCCCCATCTCAAATTAAAAAAAAATGTATAAAAGTTCAACCAAATACTCCCCCCCCCCAAAAAAAAAGGAAGGAAGGAAGGAAAGAAAGAAGAAAGAAACATTATAAACTGTCTCCTTGGTCCTAGAAACTGGACCATGGGCGTTTAGGACCTACGAGACAGTGCACGAGTCTTGTGATCTCACTTGGTAGATGAGTCTGGAGTTTAACTCACAGATGTCCTTCTGCCTGTGTCTCCCAAGTCCTGGGATAAAGGTTTCCCTAATTCTTGAATGGCATACTGAAAGTATTTATTTCTACTTAGTTTGCATTTGATTTTTGTTAATCCATGCCTATATATTTATTTATTTGTTTTTGGTTCTTCAAGACAGGGTTTCTCTGTAGCTTTGGAGCCTGTGCTGGAACTAACCCTTGTAGACCAGGTTGGCCTCAAATTCACAAGGATCCACCTGCCTTTGCCTCCCAAGTGCTGGGATTAAAGGAATGTACCACCACCACCACCACCACCACCACCACCACCACCACCACCACCACCACCCGCCTTTATTTGTTTCTTTTATTTATTTTTGTTAAGCTCTACATTTTTCTCTGCTCCCTTCCCTGCCTCTCCCCTCCCCTTCAACCCTCTCCCAAGGTTCCCATGCTCTCAGGAGATCTTGTCTTTTTCTACTACTCATGTATTTTAGATCTATGTATGTCTCTCTTAGGGTCCTCATTGTTGTCTAGGTTCTCTGGGATTGTGATTTGTGAGCTTTTTTTCCCCTTATGTTTAAAAATCACTTATGAGTGAGTATATGTGATAATTGTCTTTTAGGGTCTGGGTTACTTCCCTCAAAATGATGTTTCCTAGCTTCATCCATTTGCCTGCAAAATTCAAGGTGTCATTATTCTTTTCTGCTGTGTAGTAAGTACTCCGTTGTGTAAGTGTACCACCTTTTCCTCATCCATTCTCCAGTCAGAGGGCATTTAGGCTGTTTCCAGGTTCTGGCTACGACAAACAATGCTGCTATGAACGTAGTTGAGCCCATGTCCTTGTGGCACAATTGAGCATCCTTTACATATATACCTAAAAGTGGTATTGCTGGGTCTTGAGGAAGGTTGTTTCCTAATTTTCTGAGAAATCGCCACACTGACATCCAAAGGGTGGCTGTACCAGCTTGCCTTCCCACCAGCAATGCAGGAATGTTCCCTTTTCCCCACATCCTCTCCAGCATAAGTTGTCATCAGTGTTTTTGATCTTGACCATTCTTACAGGTATAAAGTGGAATCTCAGAGCTGTTTTGATTTACATTTCTCTGATGACTAAGGATGTTGAACATTTCCTTAAGTGTCTTTCAGCCGTTTTAGATTCCTCGGTTGAGAGTTCTCTGTTTAGGTCTGTACCTCCATTTTGTGAATTGGATTATTTGTTCTTGAGATGACCAATGTCTTGAGTTCTTTGTATATTTTGGAGATGAGACCTCTGTCTGATGTGGGGTTAGTGAAGATCTTTTCCCATCCTGTAGGCTGTCGTTTTGTCTTGTTGGCCATGCCCTTTGCTTTACAGAAGAAACTTTTCAGTTTCAGGTGGTCTCATTGATTAATTTTGTTCCTCTCAGAGTCTGTGCTACTGGAGTTAGATTTAGGAAGCGGTCTCCTGAGACGATGCGTTCAAATGCATTTGATATTTTTATTTTTATATTTTTTTTATTGTGGATGAAGTCAATTATTTGAACTCTCAAATATTTTTATTGTTATTATCTGTTTGTTTATTTGTGGTTTTGCAACACGGGGTTTCGTTGTGTATCCTTGTATGCCCTGGAATTCACTTTGTAGACAAGACTGGCCTCAGACTCACAGAGATACACCTGCCTCTGCCTTCTAGTGCTAGGATTAAAGGCGTACACTAAACACCCCCCCCCTTTTTTTTTTTTGAAAACAGGGTTTTTCTGTGTCACTTTGCCTGTCCTGAATCTCAATCTGCAGACTTGGAGGCGTTTTTTCATCTCTCTGTCTCTCTCTCTCTGTCTCTCTCTCTCTCTCTCTCTCTCTCTCTGGCTATCTATTTATCTATCTATCCATTCATTTATTAGTTTATTTATTTTTTTTTGTTTTCTTTCTGAGACAGGGTTTCTCTCTAGCTTTCTTTCTTGCTTGCTTGCTTGCTTTTTTGCTTTCTTGCTCTCTTGCTTTTTTTTTTCTTCTTTTATTATTTTTTGAGGCATGGTTTCTCTGTGTGACAGCCCTAGCTGTCCTCTCTCTCTCTCTCTCTCTCTCTCTCTCTCTCTCTCTCTCCCTCCCTCCCTCCCTCCCTCCCTCCCTCCCCCCTCCCCCCTCTTTTGGTTTGGTTTTGTGTTTTTCTTTATGAGACAGGGTTTCTCTGCTTCTTTGGAGACTGTTCTTGGAACTAGCTTCTTTCTTGTAGACCAGGATGGCCTAAAACTCCCAGAGATCCTGTTTCTGCTAAATATGGAGCCAGTGCTCTTGAATGCCTTTGTCTGGTGAGGTCTAAAGCCACCCCACCCACACCCCCACACCCCCACACACAACACACACACAAACCAAACAAAGGCACAGGCACACCCAGAGACACATAAATAAACTTTTAAATTAAGAGCCTGGAGAGCCGGGCGGTGGTGGCGCACGCCTTTAATCCCAGCACTTGGGAGGCAGAGGCAGGTGGATCTCTGTGAGTTCGAGACCAGCCTGGTCTACAAGAGCTAGTTCCAGGACAGACTCCAAAACCACAGAGAAACCCTGTCTCAAAAAAACCAAAAATAAATAAATAAATAAATAAATAAATAAATAAAATGACATTTTCGTTTTTTTCTGTCTGAAGTGAAAACGTTCCAAATAATTCACTATGTCAGTATTCCTGGAAATGACAACAAAGTCAGAATTTTTCATACTATTCCATGGTTGTTGTAATTTTTTCTGTGCCAGGCAGAGGCAGGAGGATCTCTGTGAGTTTGAGGCCAGCCTGGTCATCAACAGTTTCAGGACAGGTGCCGAAGCTATAGAGAATCCTTGTCTCAGAAAACCAAAAAAAATAAAAAATTGTTTTCTCTGTGTCTCATGTCTTTCTGTAAGCAGGCCCAGGAACCCTAAGAGCCTGTAGGTTATCTAGGAGATCTCCTGTTGCAGGGGCCCTGGCCTCCACTCCTGTCCCCTGAGGGCACCTGGTAAAAGTGAGAAGGCAGATTTAAGAGACTATTAAAGTTCAAGGTCACCAGCCCTTCCTAACAGCTAGGACTCCTTGCTGAACCTTTAAAGGGTGAGGCTACAACTTGACTGGTCTGCTTAGATATGGATATTTTTGTTGTGATTATTGTTTTACAGGGCAGGAACAGATCCAAGTGGGAATTTTTCCATGGCTGTTTTAATTTTCTCAGACTCGGTATTTAGTATGAGAAGTGGGGTATGGGGTAGATTGTACAAACACAACTACTGAAAAAGAACCCCAAGAAAGCAGGCCTCCCTCCCTCTCTCCCTCCCTCCCTCAGTTCCTCCCTCTCACCAAGCCATAATTGTGGCAGCCCCTTGGCCCTCATAGTCCTTTCACTGATCAGTCAGACACACTCTTCTTTTTTATTTTTAAATTTTTGAATTGTGGGTGAAGTCAATTAATTGAGCTCTTAGATTATTATTATTATTATTATTATTATTATTATTATTATTATTATTATTATTATTTGTGGTTTTTCTACATAGAGGTTCCCTGTGTTTGCCCTGGAACTCACTTTGTAGACAAGGCTGGCCTCAGACTCATAGAGATCTAGCTGCCCCTGCCTCTACCTCTGCCTCCTAGTGCCGGAATTAAAGGCCTGTATTAAACACACTTTTTCCCCCCAAGACAGGGTTTCTCTGTGTCTGTCGCTTTGCCTGTCCTGAAACTCACACTGCAGGACAAGGTAGCCTCAAATTCACAGTGATCTGCATGCCTCTGCCTCTCCTGATTTCTGAGGGCTGAGAAATGAGAATAAAGAAATGTGCTGCCACCATTACCCAGCTAGGCAGCTGCCCAAAATATACTGCTGCTGCTGCAGCAGTTAAAAGAAATAAATTAAAATAAAATAACCTGAGATAAAGAAAGAAAAAAAGGAAAACACATGTTTTTCCTTCCTTCCTTCCTTCCTTGTTTTTTTTTTTCTGTTTTCTTCTTCTTCTATTATTATTATTATTATCATTATTACTTTTTGGTGCAGTGTTTCTCTGTATAATACCTTTAACTCATTATATAAACCAGGCTGTCATCTTGGTAACATTATGGTTTTGTATTATGGTTTTGTTTTTTCTTATTTCTTGTCTGTAAATCGATGAATCAACATGTCTTCTCTCTCTCTCTCTCTCTCTCTCTCTCTCTCTCTCTCTCTCTCTTTCACATTTAATTTGTGTTTTATTTTTTTGGTTTGTGATTTTGTTTTGATTTTCAAGGCAGGGTTTCTCTGCTGCTTTGGAGCTTGTCTTTGGAACTAGCTCTTGTCGACCAGGCTGGTCTCAAACTCCCAGAGATCCACCTGCCTCTCTGCCACAAATGAAACCAGTCATCTTGGTTAGTTCAAAAGCCACCCCACAAATACATGTGCACGCACACATGCACACACACACACACACACACACACACACAGAGGCACACACACACAGGCACATCCAGAGAAACATAATTTTTTAAAGAAAATTAAGGGCCTGGAGAGATGGCTCGGTGGCTCTGAGGAAGAGGTTTCCATTCCCAGCACCCGTATGGCAGCTCATACGTGATTGTAAATCCAGTTCCTGGATGATCTGATACCCTCACCCCATTGTACATCTAAAGTTAAATAAATCATAAAAAATTCTTTAAGAAATTGAAATTAAACTAAGTCCTACACAACTGGAAACACTCTTAAAAAAGTAAAATTAAATGTAAAAGAGTGCAGTGCTAAGTGCAGTTATGAAAATGTTTGGAAATAGGACACCTTCCCAGTCTCCCCCACATACAAAAGGCACACCGAGAGATTTAAATAGAATTTGAAAATGGCTGGGCAGTGGTGGCACATGCCTTTATTCCCAGCGCACAGAAGGCAGAGGCACGTGAATCTCTGGGAGTTTGAGGCCAGCCTGGTCTACAAGAGCTAGTTCCAGATCAGCTAGGACTGCTATGCAGGGAAACCCTGTCTCGAAAAACAAAACAAAACAAAACAAAACAAAACTAAAATTAAAATTGAACTAAGTGTACAAGAAATGAATAGAACAACATACTAAAAACAAAGCAGGGTTGTTGTGGTTCACACCTTTTATTCTATCATCCAAGAGACAGAGGCAGGTGAACCTTGAAATGGAGACAGGTCTGGTCTATCTAGGTAGTGAATTCCCATGTTGTGTAGAAAAACCCCTGTACCAAATAAAAACATATACACGTTGAACAACAACAACAACAAAAAAAAACAAAAAAAAAGAAAGAAAGAAAAAAGAAGAAAGAAAGAAGGAAAGAAAGAAAAAAAAAGATAGAATGAAAATGAAGAAACAAAAGAACAAAGGAAGGTAGTCCTGGGGGCTGTCTACAAAGGGCCTTCACTGCAATGTTTTGAATTGTGATCCTCGCCCACATACGCGAACACACACGGACAGACATGGGCACACTGAGAAAAACAAATAAAATCTGAAGTTAAATTCAATGTACAAGAGAGTCAGAGAACACAGACGACACACACACACACACACACACACACACACACACACACACAGACAAAATGAAATAAAACCATAAAACCATGATCTCATACCGGACTGTCATGCATTCGGTCAAGAAATCTACTTTGAAACATATTTCATGATAGTTGCCTAGTTACCCATTGATGTTAAAACTCACTCCCCTCTGTAGGGTCTAATGTTGACTGACCCACGGGTCAGGGCAAGATCATAAAAATTCCTTTGTTCAGAGTTAATGCTTGATGCCCCTACTATAAAAATTGGTTTCAGAAACTGGCCTTTTGCCACAGTGTCAGAAGCCCAAACTCTGTCTGTGGTCTCAGCTAGCTGATAAGCTTCTGTGCCCCGTGGTGATTTTTATTTATTTATTTATTTATTTTTAAGTTTGCTTCTGGTTTTCCTAGGATCTGGTTTCTGGAATAAAGTTTGCTTCTGGTTTATTAAACTTGGTGGTTTCTCATCTTTGCATGATCCACCCCTCGACCCAACATTTAAGTGTCTTTCAACCATTTTAGATCCCTCTGTTGAGAATTCTCTGTTTAGGTCTGTACTCCATTTTTTAAATTGGATTATTTGTTCTTTTGATGACCAATTTCTTGAGTTCTTTGTGTATTTTGGAGACCAGACCTCTGTCTGATGTGGGGTTAGTGAAGATCTTTTCCCATTCTGTAGGCCGTCATTTTGTCTTGTTGGCTGTGTTCTTTGCTTTACAGAAGCTTTTCAGTTTCAGGAGGTCTCAGTTGTTATTAACTGTTTCTCTCAGTGTCTGTGCTACTGGGGTTCTATTTAGGAAATGGTCTCCTGTGCCAATGTGTTCAAGTGCATTTGATATTTTTATTTTTATATTCTATTATTGTTGACGGAGTCAATTACTTGAACTCTCAAATATTTTTATTGCTATTACCTCTCTATTTGTTTGTTTATTTGTTGTTTTTCAACATAGGGTTTCGTTGTGTACCCTTGTATGCCCTGGGACTCACTTTGTAGACAAGGCTGGCCTCAGACTCACAGAGAGCCATCTGCCTCTGCCTCCTAGTGCTGGGATTAAAGGCATGCACTAAACACCTTTTTTATATATTTATTTTCCTAATAATTTATTTATTTTTATTTTATTTGCATTGGTGTTTTACCTGCATGTATGTCTACCCGAGGGTGTCAGATCTTGGAGTTACAGACAGCTGTTAACTGCCATGTGGGTGGTAGGAATTGAACCTGGGTCCTCTGGAAGAGCAGTCGGCACTCTTAACCACAGAGCCATCTCTCCAGCCCCCATCTTTTTTTTTTTTTCTGAAAACAGGGTTTCTCTGTGTCACTTTGCCTGTCCTGAATATCACTCTGCAGAACAAGGTAGCCTTAAACTCACAGTGATCTGCCTGCCTTGGTCTTCCTCATCTTGGAGGTGTTTTATCATCTCTCTGTCTGGCTATCTATCTATCTATCTATCTATCCATTTCTTGATTAGTTTATTTATTTATTTTTTTGTTTTCTGAGACAGGATTTCTCTCTAGCTTTGGAGTCTGTCCTGGATTCAGACCTGGTCACAGCTGTACCTGGAAATAAAAACAAAAACCAAAACCAAAACAAAGCAAAAGCCAGGCAGGACTGTATGGTTGACCTTCCCTTTCCCCCTCCCCCATGGGCTCCTCAGAGGCGGTGAGGCCTCCTGCAGGGAATCCACAGAGCCTCTGCCCAAGGCTCTCCAGGGGACCCACTCTCTCCCTTTCTCCCCCAGCCTCAGGGCTGCCGGCTACATCTATCTCAGGCATAGGTGGCGGGCACTCTGGCTATGCAGGACGTGACAGACACAGACACGCAGAGAAGCAGGGAGAAACAGAAACGGTGCCCACTCTCTCACTCGATGCAGGCATGCAGGAGGAACAATGAAAGAATGAGAACTGGAGAGATGGAATTTCTGGAATGTCCAGAAACCACATGGTGGGTATCTAGTGCCCTCTTCCGGTGACAGGGAGTACAGCACAGATTTGGGTTCTTGTGCTCCTGAGACCTACCCCAATTTCATAGTGACATTATCCTATCATACCCTATATATCACATATAGGCTTGCTTGATATCACACACATACACTGCCTGCGTTTCTGCCTGACCCCTGTGAGAGAGCCTGGTACCTTCAGAAGACAGAAGATGGAGTGTGGGTCTGTCTGTCTGTCTCTATCTATCCATCTATTCTTCCATCTTTGTATGCATCTATTGATTTATGTAATACTTTATTCTTTTGTTTGTTTGTTTGTTTGTTTGTGACAGGGTTTCTCTCTAGTTCTCTCTAATTGAGTCAGTCCTGGAACTAGCTCTTGGAGACCAGACCGAGTGCTGGAATTAAAGGCATGTACCACCATTACCCGGTTAGAAGTTTTTTTAAAAAGTAGGCAATTAGAGCTACAAATTTCCTCATAGGACTGATTTTACTGTGTGCCAAGGTTTGTGTAGGGTTTTGCTTTCATTTTCTTGAGTGAATATACCCCCCCTGCCCCCCGTCTCTCTTAGTCTAGAGCTCTGTTTTGTCTTCCATGAGCTCTGAGGGCACTTGGCTTGAGTGTGATACACACACAGACTTACTATTAAGGAAAGTTCAAGATCAAGATCCTTTCCTAACTCTGTGACCTTGCAACAGAGAAGTTTCAAAGTGTGTGAAGGGTGTGCCTACGGCTCCACTGGCTTTCCTTGATGTACATATCTGTTGCCTTTCCTGTAAACATCGTTGTTGGAGTTGAGAAATTGTTGATCTGAACTCAGGCAATTTCATGTAATAGCCCTGGCTCTCCTGGAACTCACTTTTATAGACCAGGCTGTCCCTTTGGTGACATTCTGTGTGTGTGTGTGTTTTTTTTCTTCCTCTTATTTTCTATCTGCAGTCAATATTGGTGTAAGGACTGTGCACCTGTATATTCACTGCTCTGATCCTTGCCTCCTTCCTTCCTTCCTCCCTCCCTCCCTCCCTCCCTCCCTCCCTCTCACCATGGCCTAATTGTGGCAGAAGCCCCTGGCCCCCCACCTAGTCCTGTCACCGATGAACGGTCAGACACGCTCTTTGTTTCCCGTGAGCGATTGATTCGCCTGTTTTCCCAGCTGCCTGTGGTCTCGGTCGTACTTTCGTTTTCGTCGCCCCGAATGTCCAGGCCGGCCCGCGTTCACCGTGTTCGGGGGTGGGGTGGGGGAACCGACAGGGGGGTTCCCTGTCCTGTTGTGGGCCCGTGTCGCCTCCGGGCGTGAGCGTGGGAGGACGCTGTAACGCCAGAGAAGGTGAAGACGCCGCGGCCGAGCGAGCGGGCGAGCGAGCGATGTATGTCGGTCGGTTGTCGGGCGCCACCTAGCGGTGGCCTTTTTTGTGCAACGCTCCTGGTCCTCGGTCGTTGACGAGGACGGGGCGAAATGGCTTTTGTGAGGCGGAAAGAGTGACGAGAGTCCCGGCCCGGCAGGCGGGTGTGTCCCGGAGTTGGTGTCGTGCTTGGGAACGGTCTCTGTGTAGGAGGTTGTGCCGGAAGAGTCACCCATGGGTGCGCTGGGGCTGGAACCGAGTGAAAGGAACAGATGGGAAGGGTGCTGGGAGACTTGAGCGGGTCGACCAGAAGGCATAAGTCGTTGGCGTACCCCCGCTAGGTGTCGAGTCTACCCGGGCCCAGGATCGGTGAAGTACCCCGGCTTTAAAAGTTGTTTTTCCCTTGCCTTTTAAACTCTCTTCGAAGAGCCCTGGGACCCGGCGACCCTCGGCCGAGAGGAGGCGTTGGTTGATCCCGGCTTCCCCGCTGCCCTGTCACGGACTCGTTGGGGTCTCGGACTTTTTTTTTTTTTTTTTTTTTTTTTAATTCTTTCCCCCTCTTGCCAGAACCCTCGGTCCTCAGCGGCGGACCTTGCCATCCTGAGGCCGAGAGGAGGCTGTAGTCCCGGCTTTCTCGCTTCCCTGGTTCGGACTCTCGGAGCTTTTTATGAATTTTTTTTTTTCTTTCCTCTTGCCAGAACCCTCGGTCCTCAGCGGCGGACCTTGCCATTCTGAGGCCGAGAGGAGGTGGTGGTCCCGGCTTCCCTGTTCACTGGTCCCCGGTTTCTTGGACTCGAGATTTTATTTTTTTTTTCCCCCAAGTTTTTCTTCTTGCCCGTCTCCATCCCTAGCGGCTGGTCGCAGGGTCTTCGGCCGGGAGGAGGCTGGGCGCCCGGCTTTCTGGCATGTCCACCTCGCTCTCTCGGTCCTGTCATGGTTATGAGGTCGACCAGTTGTTCCTTTGAGGGTCGGTTCTCTTGTTTATGGGGACATTTTTGGGACATTTCACCCAGCCTCACTTTCAGGAGTTCTGTGTGGTCTGTGAATGACTCCCCGGACTTGTTGTCATTCTTCTAATGGTTACTATCTGTCCTTATTGTACCTGCAGATAGGTGCTGACACGCTGTCCTTTAATTGGGTGACATTAAAGGACGCTAGGTGGCGGTCTCTCTTCTGAGCCTCGCTCGCTGGGTGCTTTTTCTCCCGCCTAGCCCAGCCTGCTGTGCCCGGGTTTCTCGCTGCCTTTTGGGACTGGGCCCGTGCGTGCTTTCCCGAGTGGCTTTCTGAGGTGACTGGCTTCCTTGCTTTTTTTTGCCCGTGGTGAAGCGTGTCAGGCGTCCCCGCTTTGTTGGTCTGTCGCCCGTGCCGTTTGGATGGTGGGAACTGTCTCTCGATGCTTCTCCCTTACCGTCCCGGTGCTTGCTTTTTTTTTTTTTTTTTTTTTTGGGATCAGATCGTGGAGCTCCCGAGTCTCCATGGACTGGGTGGGTCCCCCCCGGTCCTCTGCTTCCCCAGTGCCTCCCGAGCGCACTGTTTTCCCCCTCCCTCGTTGTGGAGCTCCCGAGCCTCCATGAGTCCTTGCGGGGGGGAGGGTTACTCAGTCTGACCCTTCTGCTGCCTTATGTGCCTCCCGAGTGCACATTTTTTTTTTGGATTTCCCCGTGGACCCCACCGCTGTTTTTTTTTTTGGTTGTGGAGGTGTGAAGGGTTTTCTTTTTTTTTTTTTCAATTTTTTTTTTTTTTTCAATTTTTTTTTTTGGTGGCATGTGTTGGTGCTCTGTCGCTCGTTTCTTCCCGGTTCTGCTTTGTCGATCGATGTGGTGCCCTCGCTCTGTGTTCATTCGGGCCGGAGGCCTAAGCCGCGCCAGGCGAGGGACGGACATTCATGGCGAATGGCGGCCGCTCTTCTCGTTCTGCCAGCGGGCCCCTCGTCTCTCCTCCCCACCTTTTACCGGTGGTGTGTGGAAGGCAGGGGTGCGGTTATCCGGCCTGAGCCCTGTGAAAGCCCCTCCGCACTGCTCGCTGTGGTTCGTGGGGGTTCCTGTGAGGCGCGCCGGGGGCTCTGTTCCCCCCGTCGCGCGTTTCACTCTGCCCACCGTGTGTGGTCTGTTTAGCCCTCCTCCCTCCGATCCGGGGGAGGGTCGGCTGATGTGCCGCGTCACGTGTGTCCCTCCCGAGCGGGCTCGCGTGCACGCGTCTTGCTTGCCATCCTCGTTGGTGCTCCTGGAGCGTTCCAGGCCGATCTTCAGAGGTGCCCGGTTCTGAGCGGCGGCGGCGTTTCCCGGTTCTCTGACGTGTGTGCCTCCTGTGCGCGGTCCGGCCTTTAGCGGTGTTCCTCTGCGAGGTGTGCTCTCGTTGGGTTAAGATGACCCCGATGATGAAGGGGGTCGAGGCGAAGCGGTAAGAGGCTCTCTGAGGTTCCCCTCCGTGAGCGGAGGACGTCGGGCGAGCGGCCCACCGTGCGCTGCCTTCTCCCGTAGGCTGTGAGCGCTGTGTGGTGTTGAGCGGTCGCGGCCGGCCTTTTTTCTTCTCACCGTTAAAGGTGGGTGGTCTGTCGATTGACGAGAATGCCTCCCCGCCTGGTGTTAGACCCGGTGGGTGTTCCTGGAGAGGCAGGCCTGGCTCTCGGGGGACCGCTTTGTGCATTATGTTTTCTCTCGGTCCGGTCCCCTGTGTCCGCGAACGCTCAAGAACGCGCCCCGGAAAGGAAGTAAGAGCCTTGCCGATACCGCAGGCCCCCCCGCCTCGCTGCGCTCGAGATCATCGAGCGGTGTGTGTGTCGCTCCCCCGGCTCTTGCGCTGCCGCGGCCGGAGGCTCGTCGGGCCGGGTCCGTCCCGCCCGCCCTCAGTGAGAAAAAAGTGCCTTCTCTAGCGATCCGATGAGCGGGCGTGCTTGGGGTCTCCCGTCGGCCCGCCTGGTCGCCCCAGCACGCCCTGACCTCCCGATGCGCGTAGCTTCGGCCGGGTGCCCCTCGCCGCGTCCCGTCTTTGGGGGGGGAAACCCGAGCGTTTGTGTCGCCCACTGCGGCCCGCGCCTCCTCGCTCCGAGTCCGGGGAGGAACCACGCGGGACAAGAGAGCGTGTCGTGACGCCGGCGTGTCGTGCCGGAGCCCGGGACGTGTTACCCGTGGCGGGGAACGAAGGGGCCGCGTGTGCGCGCGCCCGAGTGCCGCGGGACCCCGATCCCCCCGCTCCCCCGAGGGTGCGTACGCGCCTCGGTCGGGGCGCGGAGCCGAGCAGGGAAGAGAGCGGGGCTGGGTGGCGGTGGGCTCCCGGGTCCCACCCGTCCGCCGTCCGTGCCCGCCGCGAGCGGTCCCTCCCGCGCTTCCCCGTCTTTGCCGTTCCCGCGGACCGCGGCCTCGCTGCGCGCGTCGCGTGCGTGCGTCGCTCGTGTTGTGTGCCGTGTGGGAGTCGCCTCGCTCCCCCTCCCCGGCAGCGTTCCCACGGTTGGGGAGCAGCGGTTGACCCGTCCCTCCTCGGGGCCGGGGATCCGGTTCTGGCTTTGCGGGGTCGTGACCTCTCTCTCGGGTGCGGCCTTTGGAGAACGGCGGTCGGTCGTCTCCCGGCGCGTCGCCGGACGCGTCGGGGCCCGTCGCCGCCGGGGGGTCCTTCGGCGGCGGCGGGCGCGTCTGTCTCGGCGGTGGGTCCGTGCGAGAGGGTGCGAGAGAGGCGGGCTTCGCGCGTTTCGGGAACCTCGCGAGGGAAGGAGGCTTAGCGGACGTCCGTCGTCTGCGGCGTGGCGGTGGGTCCG
>NW_026646882.1:47500-85000 GCF_950005125.1 Chionomys nivalis | reverse complement strand
GGTGCTCACTGGTAATAATAAGTGTGCTGGTAAAGAAGGCTGGAAATAGCTGAATATTAAATCATTAAAACTCTTCAAATAAAAGGCAATTCCATTTCTCTCTCTCTCTCTCTCTCTCTCTCTCTCTCTCTCTCTCTCTCTCATCATATACCACCACATCTGGAATGACTGCAACATACAAAAGAAGAAGAAACATGGAAAGAAGACATCCCTGCTGGACAGGATCTGATCTGAGAATAAATTCATCGAATGGCTGCCAACAGCATTTCAGTGAGAAGAGATGCCACTTTTGATGCTGTATAGTTAGTTAGATTAAGAGGGGCCTGTGAACTGGGGTGGGGTGTGGCTTCTCAGGTCACGGAGGGGAGGGGCTGAGGAGTGTACCGTTGGCCTTGACGATAAGCTCCAGTCAGATGTTAATGTCAGGGCCTGACCTGAGAGTTCCTCAAAGGGAATGAATGGAGACCCTTGCTTATCTAAAAAATGTCTGACCTTGGGAAAAGGGACTTGTGAAAAGCGGGCACTTAAAACTGCGGTTTCACATCTTACCAGAAAGCTGCCTCTCGGAAGGGAAACTCATCGTGATATTTTCCCAAGGATACCCTACCGTTCTGATCATTCTGTACTGAATTAAGTCTTCCACTGTAAACAAACAAACAAACAAATAAATAAATAAGAGTAAGTAAGCAAATACGTTTACGGATGAACAAACAAACAAATAAATACAAAGTTCGTTGTTGTTGACTGACTTTTGGTTTCATAATGGAACTCTCTCTCTCTCTCTCTCTCTCACACACACACACACACACAAAAAAAAAACCCACTAAATATACAATAAAAGGAAGCATAACGCATAATGCCTTTAATCAGGGGGCAGAGTGAACTCTGAAAGTTTTGCAGGCAGGGCTATATAGAGAGATGCTCCATGTCGGGCTGAAGAGATAGTTTAAGGTTCAATTCCCAGCATCTACATGGCAGCTCACAGCTGTCTGTAATCCAGGAGCCTGAGAGCCATGGCAAAAACACAAATGCACATAAGATAAAAATAAATAAATTTTTTAAAGGAAGGGGGGGGGAGGGAGAGACTGAATATAAGAACAAACTGAGAAACAAGGAAAGACGGTGCTGGCTGGCTGGCTGGCTGGCTGGCTGGCTGGCTGGCTGGCTTTCAGTTCCCTGACAGAAATAAGCACATTATGGAGGAACCACAAAGTTGTTGGTGAGTGAGTGTCCTGTCAGATCACAACAAAGTTTAGTCCCATAATTGATGAAATTCATTACCCCAAAACTTCAGCAGAATATATCCCAAGTTTGAAAATGTGTGATCAGCTTGTGACAGGTTGGGCTGGAGATGCTGAGAACTGGGGTTCACCCAGGGGAGCCCCCAATGCAAGAGCAGACACTCACTCCCATGAAGAGGGATCATTCATGCCTATACTCAAGTTTAAGGAAACATGAATGGCTATGGAGAGACCATTCACAGATATGAAAAATCATTTCCTAAAAATCAAATTTCTCAGTCAGTATGCAACTGCTGTGGCTGTGGTGCTTCTCCCAGATAGAGCAACACACACAAAAAAAACTGATTCCTTGATCTAGAGCCACAGTGCACGTGCCATGGAAAAGGGGACACAGCCAACTTGAATCACAATATTCATCAGAGCATGAGAAGAGTGTAAAAAGGATACAAAAGGAGAGATATTTGTGGTCCTTCCTTCCTTCCTTCCTTCCTTCCTTCCTTCCTTCCTTCCTTCCTTCTTTTGTTCAGGAAGTGACTGACAGATGAGACTTTGTCCAAGCGGGTTCTGAAATACCAGGCTTGAGTTTCCCCCTCTGTGGGTATTAGTCAGTCAGTCATCCCTTCTTTCTGTAGGAAGGTGGTGCATGTCTCTCAGAGGTTACCTGGTTTCCTCTGCACAAGGTGACCCAGGGGAAGGCTTTCTAAGCCTTATTCAGAGCTATAGAGAGGATGCACCGTGACTTCAGAGACCTCAGGTAGTATAGGGGTGGGTGCCCAAGTCACTAGCTTGATGCTTCAGACTCATGTCATTGATGGGCAGAACATAGTCTGGATTCACAAAGATTCACAACACAGAGCCATCGTCACTTACTAACAGCCCAGGACACCCAGAACTAACAAGAAATTACAGTCTCAGCCGGACTGTGGTGTGTGGGGGTGGGGGCGTGCCTTTAATCACAGCACTTACACACACAGATCTCCGTGAGTTCAAGGATGGCCTGATTTACAGAGTGAGTTTTAGAACAGACCAAAATACACAAAGAAACCCTTTCTTGAAAATCAAAACAAAACAGCAAAACAGAGAAAGAAAGGAAAAAGACAAAAGAAGAAGGAAAAAGAAAAAAATTGCAGTCTCTTCCCACTCTCTCATCCATTGGCTCTAAAGAGCTCCTCTCAGGCTGAACTGGAGACCAGGGTGTCATTCCTAACTGGGAAGCCAGAAACATTAGGGGGTCACAGGAGGACTGACTGACTGACTGACTGACTGACTGACTGACTGACTGCAGCACTTGATGCCTCAACCCTGCTAATGGCTGTGATATAAGGCATGGTAAAAATCGGGCTTTGGCAGGGCACTACTGCCCTTTCTCTATTATTACTGCTCCACAACGAAAAGGACTTGGGGGGGGGAGATGATGTGCAATGCTGATATTGAAATCTCACTGACTCCTTCCGCACTCCTTGTCTATTCCCGACTTTGTCAAATCAACTATCATGAATCTTTGATGTGGCTTGGCCCTTTAGGAACTCAGAGAAACAAGACAGGCAGGCCTATTGGGCATCCCAGAAACCTCCCAGTTCCTGAGCCCTAGCCCTGGAAGTCTCAAAGCCATCACATCCAGAGATCTCTCTAGTCCCTGCTAGTGGTGAACTCATTTCGTCTTCCCCAGGACCAACCACTTATTTCTCCATGTTTGCCTGTGAGATCTGGGGCCAGCTTTCTTCTTCCTCCCTCTGGCCTCTCCACGATCTCCTCTCCATTCTCTCTCTTGCAAGTAGACTCATCAGTCGAGACGACGTGTCTAGAAGTGAGTCTAGAAGGCACCGAGACAGTGTGTCTTGAGGGCGGTTGGCGTTTCTAGGACACGAGTGACATCACAAAATTCTGAGAGCTCTCTGGGATACCGTAGAATTTCCAGAGAAGGGACTGCTGATGTCGTGAGGCACGGCCTTTACCTCCTTGCTGATATTTCTCCCCGAACTGACCGACCGACCGGAACCTGAGGTTTCCTTTCCGGGAGTCTCTCCTGCGACACAGAGGGAGCCATTCAGGATCTCCTCCTTCCAAAACTAGAAATGTCTCTCTGCGTCATTAAAATCTTTTCACTACTTCCTTCACCCATGGGGAGCTAGTTAGTTGAACACTCACTTTTTTCATGAATGACCCTTCCTCCCTCTCCTGAACAGGTATTCATACTCAGTAATATGAGAAATTAGGCCAGGAGGATACGGAGGATGAGGGTTGAGTCCTCTGGAGTGAATGAGCACTTAGGGAAGGATAAACTTAAGGGAATTGGACTCTCTCTGAGTGGCAAGAGATGAATAGCTGCTGCCAAGGCACAGATGCAGGCATCGGGCTGAGGCACCAACTGGGCTCTCGGCATCCTCCTGCATCGTCAGAGCTGTGTGGGAAACTCAGCCCAAAGGAGGGGCTTCCAAGAGTTTTGCTTATTCCATGTAACCTGTGGTGGGATAACTCCTTCCGCAAACGGGAGGAACTGGGGTGACTTCTGTTTGGTCTTCATTGTAAATGGCAGCATCTAGATTCATCCTTTTGCTTTCAAAGCAAGAAGGTCTATTGGATGTTTCTCCGGGGGTCAGAGAGGCAGGATTTAGGGCAACAGAACCAAGAAACAAATCATACTCCAAAACCAAATCGTACCCCAGGGATGAGATGACACCACTGACATGAGCATGTTTGCTAATCGATTTAGGAGGTCCCAGTCCTCGGTAAGGGAGTAGTGCCATCCCTAGGCGTGTGAGCTTGGGCCATGCCTCTCTTTGTGGTTGCAAACCCTTCCCTAGGGATTTTGCTTCCCTAGGGCTTTCCTTGATAATGGATTCTCAGACCCTAACCCAAGTAGGTGGGGGAAACAACCAACCTACCTACCTACCTACCTACCTACCTACCTACCTACCTAACTACCTAACTACCTACCTACCTACCTACTTTAAGGGACGTATGTGGCTCAAATGTGTGAGATTATCTGTTAAGGTTTCTGGTGCCCAAATGAGTCTTCACTGTACCCAAAAATCCCAAACTTTTAATGACGCCCAACTCCTCCTTGCTGACTCCCATCATGTCAACATTATTGCCTAGAATTGCAGTCTGGTCGTAAGGAAACACTGGCCTACACCAGTAGGAAGGATCCAATTGGGTTTTATTGAATCTGTAGTCACCTCATGCAACAACTGAAAAGCTAGAAAGTTAACTTGTAAATCATAGCCCTACAGAGATGATCTGAGCACATCCGTTCCAACAGCGTCTTCTTCCAGGACGTCTATATAGCCACAGTCTACAGAGTATTCTTCTTCTTCTTTTTTTTTTAATTTTTCATTGAGATTTATTGAGCTCTACATTTTTTCTTTGCTCCCTTCCCTGCATCTCCCCTCCCCCCCCCAGCCCTCCCCCAAGGTCCCCATGCTCCCAATTTACTCAGGAGATCTTGTCTTTTTCTGCTTTCTACTTCCCATGTAGATTAGATCTATGTAAGTCTCTCTTGGTGTCCACATGGTTGTCTAAGTTCTGGGGTTGTGGTTTGTAGACTGGTTTTCTTTGCTTTATGTTTAAAAAGCACCTATGAGTGAGTACATGTGATAATTGTCTTTCTGGGTCTCTCTGGGTTACCTCACTCAAAATAATGTTTTCTAGCTCCATCTATTTTCATGCAAAATCCAAGATGTCGGGTTTTTTTTTTCTACTCTCCATTGTGTACCACATTTTTTTCTTTTTTTTTTTTCTTTTCTTTTCTTTTTTTTTTTTTTTTTTTTTTTTTTTTGGTTTTTCAAGACAGGGTTTCTCTGTGGTTTTGGAGCCTGTCCTGGAACTAGTTCTTGTAGACCAGGCTGGTCTCGAACTCACAGAGATCCGCCTGCCTCTGCCTCCCTCCCAAATGCTGGGATTAAAGGCATGCGCCGCCACCGCCCGGCCCACAATTTTTTCTTATCCGTTCTTCGAACGAGGGTCGAGGGGCATTTAGGTTGCTTCTAGGTTCTGGCTATGACAAACAAAGCTGCTGTGAACATAGTTGAGCACGTGTCCTTGTGGCACGATTGAACATCCTGTGGACATATACCCAACAGTGGTATGACTGAGTCTCGAGGAAGGCTGCTTCCTACCCTTCTGAGAAATCACCACACTGACGTCCAAAGGGGCTGTACCAGCTTGCACTCCCACCAGCAATGCAGGAGTATTCTCTTTTCCCCACCACCTCTCCAGCATAAGTGGTCATCAGTGTTTTTGATCTTGGCCATTCTTACAGGTGTAAGATGGAATCTCAGAGTTGTTTGGATTTGCATTTCTCTGATGACTAAGCATGTTGAACATTTCCTTAAGTGTCTTTCAGCCATTTTAGATTCGCCTGTTGTGAGTTTTCTGTTTAGGTCTGTACTCCATTTTGTGAACTGGATTACTTGTTCTTGAAATGACCAATGTCTTGAGTTCTTTGTGTATTTTGGAGATCAGACCTCTGTCTGATGTGGGGGACCGGGTTAGTGAAGATCTTTTCCCATTCTGTAAGGCCGTCGTTTTGTCTTGTTGACCGTGTCCTTTGCTTTTCATAAGCTTTTCAGGTTTAGGAGATCCCATTAATATATTATTTCTCCTCAGTGTCCGTGCTGCTGGGGTTCTATTTAGAAAGTAGTGGTTCCCTGTGGCAATGCGTTTGAGTGTACGTCCCACTTTCTCTTCTATAAGGTTCAGTGTGGCTGGCTTTATGTTGAGGTCTTTGATCCATTTGGACTCGAGTTTTGTGCATGGAGATAGATATGGGTCTATTTTCATTTTTCTACATGTTGATATCCAGTTATGCCAGCACCACTTGTTAAATATTCTTTCTTTTTTTCTTTTTCTTTTCTTTTGTTTTCTTTTTTTTTTTCTTTTTTTTTTTCTTTTGTGGTTTTTCGAGACAGGGTTTCCCTGTGGTTTTGGAGCCTGTCCTGGAACTAGCTCTTGTAGACCAGGCTGGTCTCGAACTCACAGCGACCCGCCTGCCTCTGCCTCCTGAGTGCTGGGATTAAAGGTGTTCGCCACCACTGCACGGCTTTTTTTTTTTTTTTTTTAATTGAGAGGTGGACACATGTTCCTTCTAGTTCTATTGGCTGTACAGCTTTGACCAAGAAAGGAGGTTGGATTTCTTTTTTTTTTTTTTTTTTTTTGGTTTTTTGAGACAGGGCTTCTCTGTGGCTTTGGAGCCTGTCCTGGAACTAGCTCTTGTAGACCAGGCTGGCCTCAAACTCACAGAGATCCGCCTGCCTCTTCCTCCCGAGTGCTGGGATTAAAGGCGTGCGCCAGCCACCACCGCCTGGCTAGGAGGTTGGATTTCATCAAAGAATTTCTCTCCGTTTTATATTTCACCCACCTTTGATTGCTATTAAGTGCCATCTAGTTGGTTTGTGGTGTTTCAGGAACAATTTCCTAATTTTTCTGTTTTTTTTTTTTTTTTGTGTGTGTGTGTTTGGTTTTGTGAGACAGGGTTTATCTAGGGAACAGTCCTGGAATGTCCTTGGTAGGTGAGGCTGGCCTTGAACTCACTGACATCCTCCTGCCTGTCTGCCAAGTCATTTCTTCCTACTTGGTTTGTGTTTGGTTGCTGTTTTGAGTTTTCAGATCTCCTGAAAAAAAGATCAAGATCATTTCTTTCCTAACTCTGTGTCTTTGTAACACAAACATTAAAGGGTGTGGCTACAGCTTCACTGGACCTCTTTGATATGGATATCTGCTGCCTTTCCTGTTGGAGTTGGGAAATTGAAAGTTGTTGAATTCACTCATTGCAAAAAAAAAAACAAAAAAACACACAAACAAACAAAAAAAACCCTTATTTATTTTATTATTTCACATTTTAACTTGATTTTTTTTTTCTATTTTGAGGCAGGAATTGGCTTTTTATTTATGCTCCAGACAATCTATCTCACTCACTACATGCATGGCCCAGGACTTCTTTCTGAACACTTCCATGAAAGTAGTCAGCTTCCCAAAATATACTGCTGCTGCTGCAATTTTAGAAAAAAAATAAATAAAAATAAATAACCTGAGATAAACAAAGAAAAAAAGGAAAACACCTGTTTTCCCTTCCTTCCTTCCTTCCTTCCTTCCTTCCTTCCTTCCTTCCTTCTTTCTTTTTTCTCTGTTTTCTTCTTTTATTATTTTTTATTTTTGGTGCAGGGTTTCTCTGTATAATACCTTTAATTCACTATATAAACCAGTCTGTCATCTTTGTGACATTATGGTTTTGTTTTTTCTTATTTCCTGTCTGAAAATTGACAAATTGACATTTCTCTCTCTCTCTCTCTCTCTCTCTCTCTCTCTCTCTCTCTCTCTCTCTCTCTCGCTCTCTCTCTCTCTCTCATTTAATTTATGTTTTATTTTATTTTATTTTTTTGGTTTGTGTTTTTGTTTTGATTTTCAAGACAGGGTTTCTCTGTTGCTTTGGAGCCTGTCTTTGGAACTAGCTCTTGTCAACCAGGCTGGCCTCAAACTCCCAGAGATCCACCTGCCTCTCTGCCAGATATGGAACCATTCATCTTGGTTAGTTCAAAAGCTAAAACACATGTGCCCGTGCGCGCGCACGCGCGCGCGCACACACACACACACACACAGGCACACCCAGAGAAATGTAATTTTGGCTTGGAGAGATGGCTCGGTGGCTCTGAGGAAGTGGTTTGCATTCCCAGTACCCATATGGCAGCTCATACGTGATTGTAAATCCAGTTCCTGGGTGATCTGACACCCTCACACCATTGCACATATAAAGTTAAATAAATCATAAAAAAAATTCTTCTCTCTGACTGGGCGGTGGTGGCACACTTTAAGATTCAATTGAACAGAAATCTTGGATATATACCCAAAAGTGGTATTGCTGGGTCTTGAGGAAGGTTGTTTCCTACTTCTCTGAGAAATCGCCACACTGACATCCCAAGGGGCTGGACCAGCTTGCATTCCCACCAGCAATGCAGGAGCATAAATAAATTGTCCTCAGCTGTGCAGGACTGACTGTATGTTGACCTTCCCTTCACACGTTCCCCATGGGCTCCTGAGAGGGGATGAGGCCTCCTGCAGGGAATCCTCTGCCCAAGGCTCCCCCGGGGGGGGGGGCACCCACTCTCTCCCTTCCCCCAGTCCCAAGCTACGACGTCTCAGGCATAGGTGGCAGACCCTCTGGTTACCCAGGATGTGACAGACACAAATGCATGAGAAACAGGAAGGAACGAGGAATGGTGTCCACTCTCTCACTAAATGCAGGCCTGCCTGCCTGCAGTGATGGAAAGAATCAGAACTGGAGAGATGGAATTTCTGGACTTTCCAGAAACCACATGGTGGGAATCTAGTGCCCTCTTCTGGTGACAGGGCCTAGATATGCATATTTGCTGCTTTCTGCTTGAAGCTGGGAAACACTACCTTCTTGCTGAACTTGGATAATTGTTGAATTCAGTCATTTTCAGGTTTCTTAGAAAACAAAACAAAACAAAACCAAAAGCCCGCCAGGCGGTGGCACACGCCTTTAATCCCAGGACTTGGGAGGCAGAAGCAGGCGGATCTCTGTGAGTTCGAGTCCAGCCTGGTCTAGAAGAGCTAGTTCCAGGACAGGAAACAAAAAGCTACGGAGAAACCCTGTCTCGAAAAATCCAAAAACAACAACAACAACAACAACAACAACAAAAGAAAAAACAAAAAAAAAAAGCAAAAACAAAAAGCCCCTTCTTTGTTTTAGTTCACATTTTAATTTGATTTTTTTTTTTTGAGACAGGACCTTTGGAAGAACAGTCAGTGCTCTTAACCTCTGAGCCATCTCTCCAGCCCCTGAAAATACAATCTTAAAGGAAAAACTAAAATAAAATGAATGGCCTGGCATTAACAAAGACAAAAAAAAAAAAAAAAAAGAAAAAAAAGAAAAAAGACCCTGCATTTTCTTGCTTGCTTGCTTTTTTTTTTTCTTCTTTTATTATATATTTGAGGCACAGTTTCTCGGTGTAACAGCCCTAGCTGTTCTGGAACACAGTTTATAGACCAGGCTGTCTTCTTGGTAACGTTCTTTTTTTTTTTTTTTTCTTATTTCCTATCTGTAAATCCACATTTCTTCTCTCTGTCTCTCTCTCTGTGTCTCTCTCTGTCTCTGAAAGAAAGAAATTGAAATTAAACTACAAAACTGGAAACACTGGCTCAAATAAAGTAAAATAAATGTAAAAGAGTGCAGTTATGAAAGTGTTTGGAAATAGGACACCTTTCCTGTCTCCCCCACATACACAGGCACACTGAGAGGTTTAAATAAAATTTGAACTTGGCTAGGCAGGGGTGGCACATGCCTTTATTCCCAGCACACAGGGGGCAGAGCCAGGTGAATTTCTTGGGAGTTCAAAGCCAGCCTGGTCTACAAGAGCTAGTTCCAGATCAGCTAGGACTGTTATGTAGTGAAACCCTGTCTCAAAAAACCAAAAAATAAAAATAAAAAATAAAAAAATTGATATCAATATTAAATTGAATGTACAAGAAATTAATAGAACAACATACTAAAAACAAAGCTGGGTTGTTGTGGTACACACCTTTTATTCTATCATCCAAGAGAAAGAAAAGAAAGACAGATAAAAAGAAAGAAAATGAAGAAACAAAAGAACAAAAGAAGGCAGAGCTGGGGGCCCGGTTGGTGGCTGAGGAGGGAGCCATGGCCTAGTTGCATCCTCTGCCATGTCTGCTGTAACCCCAGTACCCCATTACTCAGGAGCTGTAAAGGGTCTGAGAAGCTCATTCCATGCTTCTGCTGCTGGGTAATCATTTATGTATCTGGCTCATGTCGGAGGGGCAGGGGAAGCTGAAGCCTTGTCCCTTTGGGCTCCAGGCTCTCAGGACTGCATCAAAAATTCGAGTGTGCCGGGCGGTGGTGGCGCACGCCTTTAATCCCAGCACTTGGGAGGCAGAGGCAGGCGGATCTCTGTGAGTTCGAGGCCAGCCTGGTCTACAAGAGCTAGTTCCAGGACAGGCTCCAAAACCACAGAGAAACCCTGTCTCGAAAAACCAAAAAAAAAAAAAAAAAAAAAAAAAAAAAAAAAAAAAAATTCGAGCGTATGGTGAGCCCATGTCTATCCTGCTGGGAGCACTCAGGATCAGGAGATCATCTTCAACAACCCAGCAAGTGCAAAAACGTCCTGGTGGGAAACAGGCCCTCTAAAAGAAATCAATAAAATGACAGTTTCATTTTTTTCTGTCTGAAGTGAAAACGTTCCAAAATAATTCACTATGTCAGTATTCCTGGAAATGATAGCAAAGTCAGAATTTTTCGTACTATTCCATGGCTGTTGTAATTTTCTCTGTGCCAGGCAGAGCCAGGCGGATCTCTGTGAGTTTGAGGCCAGCCTGGTCATCTACAGTTCCAGGACAGGTGCCGAAGCTACAGAGAATCCTTGTCTCAGAAAACCAAAAAAAAAAAAAAAAGAAAAAAAAATTTTTTTTCTCTGTGTCTCATGTCTCGCTTCTTTCTCTAAGCAGGCCCAGGAATTCTAAGCGACTGTAGGTTATCTAGGAGATCTCCTGTTGCAGGGGCCCTCCCTCCACTCCTGTCCCCTGAGGGCACCTGGCAAAAGTGAGAGGGCAGATTTCAGAGACTAGGAAAGTTCAAGGTCACCAACCCTTCCTAACAGCTAGAACTCCTAGCTGAACCATTAAAGGGTGAGCCTACAACTTGATTGGTCTGCTTAGATATGGATATTTTTGTTGTGATTATTGTTTTACAGGGCAGGAACAGATATCCAAGTGGGAATTTTTCCATGGCTGTTTTAATTTTCTCAGACTCGGTATGAGAAGTGGGGTGTGGGGTTGTACAAACACAACTACTGAAGAAAAAGAACCCCAAGAAAGCAAGCGAGTGGTTGCCATGGTGAAATGTCTTTGAAAGGCATTTAAGTGACTGGGAACTGCCCTTGCTGCCTCCCTCCTTTCCTCACTCTCACTAATCCATAATTGTGGCAGCCCCTTGGCCCACACAGTCCTTTCACTGATTGGTCAGACACACTCTTTTTTTTTTATTTTATTTTTTAATTTTTGAATTGTGGGTGAAGTCAATTAATTGAGCTCTTAGATTATTATTATTATTATTATTATTATTATTATTATTATTATTATTATTATTAGTTTATTTGTGGTTTTTTCTATATAGGAATTCCCTGTGTATGCTTGTTTGCCCTGGAACTCACTTTGTAGACAAGGCTGGCCTCAGACTCACAGAGATCTAGCTGCCCCTGCCTCTACCTCTGCCTCCTAGTGCTGGAATTAAAGGCCTGTACTAAACACACTTTTAGTTTTTTGTGTCTGTCCTCAAACTCACACTGCAGAACAAGGTAGCCTCAAACTCACAGTGATCTGCCTGCCTCTGCCTCTCCTGATCTCTGAGGGCCGAGAACTGAAAATAAAGAAATGTGCTGCCACCATTACCCAGCTATGCAGCTGCCCAAAATATACTGCTGCTGCTGATGCAGCAGCAATTAAAAAAACATAAATTAAAATAAAATAACCTGAGATAAACAAAGGAAAAAAGGAAAACACCTGTTTTTCTTCCTTCCTTCCTTTTTTCCTTCTTTTCTTCCTTCCTTGTTTTTTTTTTTTTCTGTTTTCTTCTTTCATTATTTATTTGGTGCAGAGTTTCCTTTAACTCACTATATAAACCAGGCTGTCATCTTGGTGACATTATGGTTTTTTTTTTTTTCTTATTTTCCGTTTGATCATTTCCTCTCTCTCTCTCTCTCTCTCTCTCTCACACACACACACACACACACACACAGGTTTAATTTATGTTTTTTATTTTTGTTTGTGTTTTTGTTTTAATTTTTAAGGCAGGGTTTTCTCTGTTGCTTTGGAGCCTGTCTTTGGAACTAGCTCTTGTCGACCAGGCTGGCCTCAAACTCCCAGAAATCCACCTGCCTCTCTGCCAAATATTGAACCAGTCCTTGAGAATGCTTTCATCCTAATGAGTTCAAAATTCACCCCATAAACGCATGTGCACACACATGCACACCCAGAGAAACATATTTTTTTTTAAATTAAAGGGCCTGGAGAGATGGCTTGGTGGCTCTGAGGAAGTGGTTTCCATTCCCGCCACCCCCATGGCAGCTCATATGTGATTGCAAATCCAGTTCCTGGGTGATCTGGCACCCTCATACCATTGCTCATATAAAGTTAAATAAATCATAAAAAATTCTTTAAGAAATTGAAATTAAACTAAGTCCTATACATCTGGAAACAATCTTAAATAAAAGTAAAAGTAAATGTAAAAGAGTGCAGTGCTAAGTGCAGTTATGAAAATGTTTGGAAATAGGACACCTTCCCATTCTCCCCCACATACAAAAGGCACACCGAGAGACTTAAATAGAATTTGAAAATGGGTGGGCAGTGGTGGCACATGCCTTCATTCCCAGTGCACAGGAGGCAGAGGCAGGTGAATCTCTGGGAGTTTGAGGCCAGCCTGGTCTACAAGAGCTAGTTCCAGATCAGCTAGGACTGCTATGCAGGGAAACCCTGTCTCGAAAAACAAAACAAAAAAATCAAAATTAAACTAAATGTACAAGAAATGAATAGAACAACATACTAAAAACAAAGCTGGGTTGTTGTGGTTCACACCTTTTATTCTATCATCCAAAAGACAGAGGCAGGTGGACCTCCTTGAATTGGAGACAGGTCTGGTCTATTGAATTCCCATGTTGTATAGAAAAACCCCTGTACCAAATAAAAACATATACACGTTGAACCAAAAAAAGAAAAGAAAAGAAAGACAGATAGAAAGAACGAAAATGAAAAAACAAAAGAACAAAGGAAGGCAGTCCTGGGGGTTGTCTACAAAGGGCCTTCACTACAATGTTTTGAATTGTGATCCCCGCGCCCCCCCCCCCACATACATAAATACACACACACAGGGACAGACATGGTCACATTGAGAAAAACAAATAAAATCTGAAGTTAAACTCAATGTACAAAAGAGTCAGAGAACACACACACGCACGCACGCACGCACGCACACACACACAATGAAATAAAACCATGCTACAGCATGATCTCATACCGGACTGTCATGCATTTGGTGGAGAAATCTACTTTGAAACATATTTCATGATAGTTGCCAAGTTACCCATTGATGTTAAAACTCACTCTCCTCCTTAGGGTCTAATGTTGACTGACCCACGGGTCAGGGCTAATGCTTGATGCCCCTACTATAAAAATTGGTTTCAGAAACCGGCCTTTTGCCACGCCACAGTGTCAGAAGCCCAAACTCTGCCTGTGGTCTCAGCTAACTGATAAGCTCTGTGCCCCGTGGTGATTTTTATTTATTTATTTTTTTTAGTTTTAAGTTTGCTTCTGGTTTTCCTAGGATCTGGTTTCTGGAATAAAGTTTGCTTCTGGTTTATTAAGCTTGGTGGTGTTCTCATCTTTGCATGAACCCCCCCCCGACCCAACATTTAAGTGTCTTTCAACCATTTTAGATTCCTCGATTGAGAGTTCTCTGTTTAGGTCTGTACCCCATTTTTTTCTAATTGGATTATTTGTTCTTTTGATGACCAATTGCTTGAGTTCTTTTTTTTTTGTTTTTTTGTTTTTGTTTTTTTTTTTTTTTTTGGTTTTTCGAGACAGCGTTTCTCTGTGGTTTTGGAGCCTGTCCTGGAACTAGCTCTGTAGACCAGGCTGGTCTCGAACTCACAGAGATCCACCTGCCTCTGCCTCCCAAGTGCTGGGATTAAAGGCGTGCTCCACCACCGCCCGGCTTGCTTGAGTTCTTTGTGTGTTTTGGAGATCAGACCTCTGTCTGATGTGGGGTTAGTGAAGATCTTTTCCCATTCTGTAGGCCATCATTTTTTCTTGTTGGCCGTGTCTTTTGCTTTACAGAAGCTTTTCAGTTTCAGGAGGTCTCCTTCAATTGTTTCTCTCAGTGTCTGTGCTACTGGGGTTCTATTTAGGAAGTGGTCTCCTGTGCCAATGTGTGCACTTGATTTTTAAAATTTTTATTTTACAATTTTAAATTGTGGGTGAAGTCAATTAATTTGAGCTCTCAGATATTTCTGTTGCTTTTGTTATTATTATTATCTGTTTATTTGTTTTTTTTTATCTATGGTTTTTCTTCATAGGGGTTCCCTGTGTATTTTTGCTTGCCCTGGATTTCACTTTATAGACAAGGCTGGCCTCAGACTCACAGAGATTCAGCTGCCTCTGCCTCATAGTGCCAGAATTAAAGGCCTGTACTAAACACACTTTTTTTTTTCAAGACAGGGTTTTCTGTGTCACTTTGCCTGTCCTGAAACTCATACTGCAGAACAAGGTAGTCTCTAACACACACCTATTTGCCTCCCTCTGCCTCCCTGATCTCTGAGAGCTGAGAACTGGGAATAAAGAAATGTGTTGCCGGGCGTTGGTGGCGCACGCCTTTAATCCCAGCACTCGGGAGGCAGAGGCAGGCAAATCTCTGTGAGTTCAAGTCCAGCCTGGTCTACAAGAGCTAGTTCCAGGACAGGCTACAAAACCACAGAGAAACCCTGTCTCGAAAAACCAAAAAAAAAAAAAAAAAAAGAAATGTGTTGACACCATTACCCAGCTAGATTTCTTTTCCAATGGTGGGCAATAAGACCTATAAATTTCCTCAAAGGACTGAGTTCACTGTGTGCCAGGTATTTGTTCTGTAAGGGTATGTTTTCATTTGCCTGAGGATATTCTCTCTCTCTCTCTCTCTCCCTCTCTCTCTCTCCCAGAGATCCGCCTGCCTCTGCCAGATACGGAACCAGTCCTCTTAAATGTGAAGTCAAAGGCCATCCCACAGACATACAGACACACAGACACACACACAGACACACAGACACACAGACACACAGACACACAGACACACACACAGAGGCACACCCAGAGACACATAAATAAATTGGTGAAATTAAAGGCCTAGAGAGATGGCTTGGTGGCTCTTCATGAAGAAGTGGGTTCAATTCCCAGGACCCAAATGGCAGCAGCTCATAAGTGATTGTAAATCTAGTTTCTGGATGATCTGACATATCCATGCCACTACACTTAAAATAAATTTAAATAAGTCATAAAAAATTCTTTAAAAAGTTGAAATTAAACTAAGTTCTACACAACTGGAAAGACTGTCTCAAATAAAAGTTAAATAAAATGTTCTGAAATAGGACACCTTCCCTGCCCCTCACCCCACAAGGACACACTTGGTGCAGACCAAGAGATACAAACAAAACTTGAAAGCAAACTAAATGTACATAAAATTAACAGAATGAGATACTCAAAACTTAGTTGGGTTGTTGTGGTGCACATCTTTTATTCTATCATCCAAGAGACAGAGACAGGTGTACCTCTGTGAATTCCCAGGCTTTGTAGAGAGGCCCCGTCCCGAATAAAATATATATATATATATATATATATATGTTCAACCACAAAGAAAAGAAGGAAGAAAAGAAGAAAGAGACATTATGAACTGTCTCCTTGGTCCTAGAAACTTGTTTTGATTTGCATTTCTCTGATGACTAAGCATGTTGAACATTTTCTTAAGGGTCTTTCAGCCATTTTAGATTCCTCTGTTGAGAGGTCTGTACTCCATTTTTTTTTTAATTGGATTATTTGTTCTTTTGATGACCAAATGTGTTGAGTTCTTTGTATATTTTGGAGATCGGACCTCTGTCTGATGTGGGGTTAGTGACGATCTTTTCCCATTTTGTAGGCTGTCGTTTTGTCTTGTTGGCCATGTCCTTTGCTTTACAGAAGAAGCTTTTCAGTTTTAGGAGGTCCCATTGATTAATTTTGTTTCTCTCAGAGTCTGTGCTACTGGGGTTCTATTTAGGAAGTGGTCTCCTGTGCCAATGTGTTCAAGTGCATTTGATATTTTTATTTTTTATATTCTATTATTGTGGATGAAGTCAATTATTTGAACTCTCAAATATTTTTATTGTTATTATCTCCTTATTTGTTTGTTTATTTGTGGTTTTTCAACATAGGGTTTCATTGTGTACCCTCGTATGCCCTGGGACTCATACTTTGTAGACAAGACTGGCCTGAGACTCACAGAGATCCATCTGCCTCTGCCTCCTAGTGCTGGGATTAAAGGCATGCACTAAACACCTTTTTTATATATTTATTTTCCTAATAATTTATTTATTTTTATTTTATTTGCATTGGTGTTTTGCCTGCATGTATGTCTACCTGAGGGTGTCAGATCTTGGAGTTACAGACAGCTGTTAACTGCCATGTGGGTGGTAGGAATTGAACCTGGGTCCTCTGGAAGAGCAGTCGGCACTCTTAACCACAGAGCCATCTCTTCAGCCCCCACCTTTTTTTTTTTTTTTTGAAAACAGGGTTTCTTTCTCTGTGTCACTTTGCCTGTCCTGCAACGTCTCAATCTGCAGAACAACGTAGCCTTAAAACTCATAGTGATCTGCCTGCCTTGGTCTCCCTGATCTTGGAGGTGTTTTTTCATCTCTCTGTCTGGCTATCTATCTATCTATCTATCTATCTATCTATCTATCTATCTATCCATTTCTTGATTAGTTTATTTATTTATTTTTTTGTTTTCTGAGACAGGATTTCTCTCTAGCTTTGGAGTCTGTCCTGGATTCAGACCTGGTCACAGCTGTACCTGGAAATAAAAACAAAAACCAAAACCAAAACAAAGCAAAAGCCAGGCAGGACTGTATGGTTGACCTTCCCTTTCCCCCTCCCCCATGGGCTCCTCAGAGGCGGTGAGGCCTCCTGCAGGGAATCCACAGAGCCTCTGCCCAAGGCTCTCCAGGGGACCCACTCTCTCCCTGCCGGCTACATCTATCTCAGGCATAGGTGGCGGGCACTCTGGCTATGCAGGACGTGACAGACACAGACACGCAGAGAAGCAGGGAAAAACGTTGCCCACTCTCTCACTCGATGCAGGCATGCAGGAAGAACAATGAAAGAATGAGAACTGGAGAGATGGAATTTCTGGAATGTCCAGAAACCACATGGTGGGTATCTAGTGCCCTCTTCTGGTGACAGGGAGTACAGCAGAGATTTGAGTTCTTGTGCTCCTGAGACCTAAGCCCCACATGGCAGCAGGCTCATAAGTGATAGTAAATCCAGTTTCACACCACTGCACATAAAATAAAGTTAAATAAATCATAAAAAATTCTTTAAAAATATGAAACTAAAATAAGTTCTACACAACTGGAAAGACTGTCTCAAATAAAAGTAAAATAAAATGTTCTAAAATAGGACACCTTCCCTGTGTCCCACCCCTCAACAGGGACACACTTGGTGCAGACCAAGAGATACAAACAAAATTTGAAATTAAACTAAATGTATAAGAAACTGAGCCTGGTTATTGTGGTGCACATCTTTTATTCTATCATCCAAGAGACAGAGGCAGGCGGACCTCTGTGAATTCTCAGGCTTTATAGAGAGGCCCCCATCTCAAATTAAAAAAAAATGTATAAAAGTTCAACCAAATACTCCCCCCCCCCAAAAAAAAGGAAGGAAGGAAGGAAAGAAGAAAGAAACATTATAAACTGTCTCCTTGGTCCTAGAAACTGGACCGTGGGCGTTTAGGACCTACGAGACAGTGCACGAGTCTTGTGATCTCACTTGGTAGATGAGTCTGGAGTTTAACTCACAGATGTCCTTCTGCCTGTGTCTCCCAAGTCCTGGGATAAAGGTTTCCCTAATTCTTGAATGGCATACTGAAAGTATTTATTTCTACTTAGTTTGCATTTGATTTTTGTTAATCCATGCCTATATATTTATTTATTTGTTTTTGGTTCTTCAAGACAGGGTTTCTCTGTAGCTTTGGAGCCTGTGCTGGAACTAACCCTTGTAGACCAGGCTGGCCTCAAATTCACAAGGATCCACCTGCCTTTGCCTCCCAAGTGCTGGGATTAAAGGAATGTACCACCACCACCACCACCACCACCACCACCACCACCACCACCCGCCTTTATTTGTTTCTTTTATTTATTTTTGTTAAGCTCTACATTTTTCTCTGCTCCCTTCCCTGCCTCTCCCCTCCCCTTCAACCCTCTCCCAAGGTTCCCATGCTCTCAGGAGATCTTGTCTTTTTCTACTACTCATGTATTTTAGATCTATGTATGTCTCTCTTAGGGTCCTCATTGTTGTCTAGGTTCTCTGGGATTGTGATTTGTGAGCTTTTTTTCCCCTTATGTTTAAAAATCACTTATGAGTGAGTATATGTGATAATTGTCTTTTAGGGTCTGGGTTACTTCCCTCAAAATGATGTTTCCTAGCTTCATCCATTTGCCTGCAAAATTCAAGGTGTCATTATTCTTTTCTGCTGTGTAGTAAGTACTCCGTTGTGTAAGTGTACCACCTTTTCCTCATCCATTCTCCAGTCAGAGGGCATTTAGGCTGTTTCCAGGTTCTGGCTACGACAAACAATGCTGCTATGAACGTAGTTGAGCCCATGTCCTTGTGGCACAATTGAGCATCCTTTACATATATACCTAAAAGTGGTATTGCTGGGTCTTGAGGAAGGTTGTTTCCTAATTTTCTGAGAAATCGCCACACTGACATCCAAAGGGTGGCTGTACCAGCTTGCCTTCCCACCAGCAATGCAGGAATGTTCCCTTTTCCCCACATCCTCTCCAGCATAAGTTGTCATCAGTGTTTTTGATCTTGACCATTCTTACAGGTATAAAGTGGAATCTCAGAGCTGTTTTGATTTACATTTCTCTGATGACTAAGGATGTTGAACATTTCCTTAAGTGTCTTTCAGCCGTTTTAGATTCCTCGGTTGAGAGTTCTCTGTTTAGGTCTGTACCTCCATTTTGTGAATTGGATTATTTGTTCTTGAGATGACCAATGTCTTGAGTTCTTTGTATATTTTGGAGATGAGACCTCTGTCTGATGTGGGGTTAGTGAAGATCTTTTCCCATCCTGTAGGCTGTCGTTTTGTCTTGTTGGCCATGCCCTTTGCTTTACAGAAGAAACTTTTCAGTTTCAGGTGGTCTCATTGATTAATTTTGTTCCTCTCAGAGTCTGTGCTACTGGAGTTAGATTTAGGAAGCGGTCTCCTGAGACGATGCGTTCAAATGCATTTGATATTTTTATTTTTATATTTTTTTTATTGTGGATGAAGTCAATTATTTGAACTCTCAAATATTTTTATTGTTATTATCTGTTTGTTTATTTGTGGTTTTGCAACACGGGGTTTCGTTGTGTATCCTTGTATGCCCTGGAATTCACTTTGTAGACAAGACTGGCCTCAGACTCACAGAGATACACCTGCCTCTGCCTTCTAGTGCTAGGATTAAAGGCGTACACTAAACACCCCCCCCCTTTTTTTTTTTGAAAACAGGGTTTTTCTGTGTCACTTTGCCTGTCCTGAATCTCAATCTGCAGACTTGGAGGCGTTTTTTCATCTCTCTGTCTCTCTCTCTCTGTCTCTCTCTCTCTCTCTCTCTCTCTCTCTCTCTCTGGCTATCTATTTATCTATCTATCCATTCATTTATTAGTTTATTTATTTTTTTTTGTTTTCTTTCTGAGACAGGGTTTCTCTCTAGCTTTCTTTCTTGCTTGCTTGCTTGCTTTTTTGCTTTCTTGCTC
The DNA here is from genome assembly GCF_950005125.1 of Chionomys nivalis. Classification (NCBI taxonomy): domain Eukaryota; kingdom Metazoa; phylum Chordata; class Mammalia; order Rodentia; family Cricetidae; genus Chionomys; species Chionomys nivalis. The sequence goes on along the minus strand of NW_026646882.1, from coordinate 65,213 downwards.
TCTTGCTTTTTTTTTTCTTCTTTTATTATTTTTTGAGGCATGGTTTCTCTGTGTAACAGCCCTAGCTGTCCTCTCTCTCTCTCTCTCTCTCTCTCTCTCTCCCTCCCTCCCTTCCTCCCTCCCTCCCTCCCTCCCCCCTCCCCCCTCTTTTGGTTTGGTTTTGTGTTTTTCTTTATGAGACAGGGTTTCTCTGCTTCTTTGGAGACTGTTCTTGGAACTAGCTTCTTTCTTGTAGACCAGGATGGCCTAAAACTCCCAGAGATCCTGTTTCTGCTAAATATGGAGCCAGTGCTCTTGAATGCCTTTGTCTGGTGAGGTCTAAAGCCACCCCACCCACACCCCCACACCCCCACACACAACACACACACAAACCAAACAAAGGCACAGGCACACCCAGAGACACATAAATAAACTTTTAAATTAAGAGCCTGGAGAGCCGGGCGGTGGTGGCGCACGCCTTTAATCCCAGCACTTGGGAGGCAGAGGCAGGTGGATCTCTGTGAGTTCGAGACCAGCCTGGTCTACAAGAGCTAGTTCCAGGACAGACTCCAAAACCACAGAGAAACCCTGTCTCAAAAAAACCAAAAATAAATAAATAAATAAATAAATAAATAAATAAATAAAATGACATTTTCGTTTTTTTCTGTCTGAAGTGAAAACGTTCCAAATAATTCACTATGTCAGTATTCCTGGAAATGACAACAAAGTCAGAATTTTTCATACTATTCCATGGTTGTTGTAATTTTTTCTGTGCCAGGCAGAGGCAGGAGGATCTCTGTGAGTTTGAGGCCAGCCTGGTCATCAACAGTTTCAGGACAGGTGCCGAAGCTATAGAGAATCCTTGTCTCAGAAAACCAAAAAAAATAAAAAATTGTTTTCTCTGTGTCTCATGTCTTTCTGTAAGCAGGCCCAGGAACCCTAAGAGCCTGTAGGTTATCTAGGAGATCTCCTGTTGCAGGGGCCCTGGCCTCCACTCCTGTCCCCTGAGGGCACCTGGTAAAAGTGAGAAGGCAGATTTAAGAGACTATTAAAGTTCAAGGTCACCAGCCCTTCCTAACAGCTAGGACTCCTTGCTGAACCTTTAAAGGGTGAGGCTACAACTTGACTGGTCTGCTTAGATATGGATATTTTTGTTGTGATTATTGTTTTACAGGGCAGGAACAGATCCAAGTGGGAATTTTTCCATGGCTGTTTTAATTTTCTCAGACTCGGTATTTAGTATGAGAAGTGGGGTATGGGGTAGATTGTACAAACACAACTACTGAAAAAGAACCCCAAGAAAGCAGGCCTCCCTCCCTCTCTCCCTCCCTCCCTCAGTTCCTCCCTCTCACCAAGCCATAATTGTGGCAGCCCCTTGGCCCTCATAGTCCTTTCACTGATCAGTCAGACACACTCTTCTTTTTTATTTTTAAATTTTTGAATTGTGGGTGAAGTCAATTAATTGAGCTCTTAGATTATTATTATTATTATTATTATTATTATTATTATTATTATTATTATTATTATTATTATTTGTGGTTTTTCTACATAGAGGTTCCCTGTGTTTGCCCTGGAACTCACTTTGTAGACAAGGCTGGCCTCAGACTCATAGAGATCTAGCTGCCCCTGCCTCTACCTCTGCCTCCTAGTGCCGGAATTAAAGGCCTGTATTAAACACACTTTTTCCCCCCAAGACAGGGTTTCTCTGTGTCTGTCGCTTTGCCTGTCCTGAAACTCACACTGCAGGACAAGGTAGCCTCAAATTCACAGTGATCTGCATGCCTCTGCCTCTCCTGATTTCTGAGGGCTGAGAAATGAGAATAAAGAAATGTGCTGCCACCATTACCCAGCTAGGCAGCTGCCCAAAATATACTGCTGCTGCTGCAGCAGTTAAAAGAAATAAATTAAAATAAAATAACCTGAGATAAAGAAAGAAAAAAAGGAAAACACATGTTTTTCCTTCCTTCCTTCCTTGTTTTTTTTTTTTTCTGTTTTCTTCTTCTTCTATTATTATTATTATTATCATTATTACTTTTTGGTGCAGTGTTTCTCTGTATAATACCTTTAACTCATTATATAAACCAGGCTGTCATCTTGGTAACATTATGGTTTTGTATTATGGTTTTGTTTTTTCTTATTTCTTGTCTGTAAATCGATGAATCAACATGTCTTCTCTCTCTCTCTCTCTCTCTCTCTCTCTCTCTCTCTTTCACATTTAATTTGTGTTTTATTTTTTTGGTTTGTGATTTTGTTTTGATTTTCAAGGCAGGGTTTCTCTGCTGCTTTGGAGCTTGTCTTTGGAACTAGCTCTTGTCGACCAGGCTGGCCTCAAACTCCCAGAGATCCACCTGCCTCTCTGCCACAAATGAAACCAGTCATCTTGGTTAGTTCAAAAGCCACCCCACAAATACATGTGCACGCACACATGCACACACACACACACACACACACACACACACACACAGGCACACACACACAGGCACATCCAGAGAAACATAATTTTTTAAAGAAAATTAAGGGCCTGGAGAGATGGCTCGGTGGCTCTGAGGAAGAGGTTTCCATTCCCAGCACCCGTATGGCAGCTCATACGTGATTGTAAATCCAGTTCCTGGATGATCTGATACCCTCACCCCATTGTACATCTAAAGTTAAATAAATCATAAAAAATTCTTTAAGAAATTGAAATTAAACTAAGTCCTACACAACTGGAAACACTCTTAAAAAAGTAAAATTAAATGTAAAAGAGTGCAGTGCTAAGTGCAGTTATGAAAATGTTTGGAAATAGGACACCTTCCCAGTCTCCCCCACATACAAAAGGCACACCGAGAGATTTAAATAGAATTTGAAAATGGCTGGGCAGTGGTGGCACATGCCTTTATTCCCAGCGCACAGAAGGCAGAGGCACGTGAATCTCTGGGAGTTTGAGGCCAGCCTGGTCTACAAGAGCTAGTTCCAGATCAGCTAGGACTGCTATGCAGGGAAACCCTGTCTCGAAAAACAAAACAAAACAAAACAAAACAAAACTAAAATTAAAATTGAACTAAGTGTACAAGAAATGAATAGAACAACATACTAAAAACAAAGCAGGGTTGTTGTGGTTCACACCTTTTATTCTATCATCCAAGAGACAGAGGCAGGTGAACCTTGAAATGGAGACAGGTCTGGTCTATCTAGGTAGTGAATTCCCATGTTGTGTAGAAAAACCCCTGTACCAAATAAAAACATATACACGTTGAACAACAACAACAACAAAAAAAAACAAAAAAAAAGAAAGAAAGAAAAAAGAAGAAAGAAAGAAGGAAAGAAAGAAAAAAAAAGATAGAATGAAAATGAAGAAACAAAAGAACAAAGGAAGGTAGTCCTGGGGGCTGTCTACAAAGGGCCTTCACTGCAATGTTTTGAATTGTGATCCTCGCCCACATACGCGAACACACACGGACAGACATGGGCACACTGAGAAAAACAAATAAAATCTGAAGTTAAATTCAATGTACAAGAGAGTCAGAGAACACAGACGACACACACACACACACACACACACACACACACACACAGACAAAATGAAATAAAACCATAAAACCATGATCTCATACCGGACTGTCATGCATTCGGTCAAGAAATCTACTTTGAAACATATTTCATGATAGTTGCCTAGTTACCCATTGATGTTAAAACTCACTCCCCTCTGTAGGGTCTAATGTTGACTGACCCACGGGTCAGGGCAAGATCATAAAAATTCCTTTGTTCAGAGTTAATGCTTGATGCCCCTACTATAAAAATTGGTTTCAGAAACTGGCCTTTTGCCACAGTGTCAGAAGCCCAAACTCTGTCTGTGGTCTCAGCTAGCTGATAAGCTTCTGTGCCCCGTGGTGATTTTTATTTATTTATTTATTTATTTTTAAGTTTGCTTCTGGTTTTCCTAGGATCTGGTTTCTGGAATAAAGTTTGCTTCTGGTTTATTAAACTTGGTGGTTTCTCATCTTTGCATGATCCACCCCTCGACCCAACATTTAAGTGTCTTTCAACCATTTTAGATCCCTCTGTTGAGAATTCTCTGTTTAGGTCTGTACTCCATTTTTTAAATTGGATTATTTGTTCTTTTGATGACCAATTTCTTGAGTTCTTTGTGTATTTTGGAGACCAGACCTCTGTCTGATGTGGGGTTAGTGAAGATCTTTTCCCATTCTGTAGGCCGTCATTTTGTCTTGTTGGCTGTGTTCTTTGCTTTACAGAAGCTTTTCAGTTTCAGGAGGTCTCAGTTGTTATTAACTGTTTCTCTCAGTGTCTGTGCTACTGGGGTTCTATTTAGGAAATGGTCTCCTGTGCCAATGTGTTCAAGTGCATTTGATATTTTTATTTTTATATTCTATTATTGTTGACGGAGTCAATTACTTGAACTCTCAAATATTTTTATTGCTATTACCTCTCTATTTGTTTGTTTATTTGTTGTTTTTCAACATAGGGTTTCGTTGTGTACCCTTGTATGCCCTGGGACTCACTTTGTAGACAAGGCTGGCCTCAGACTCACAGAGAGCCATCTGCCTCTGCCTCCTAGTGCTGGGATTAAAGGCATGCACTAAACACCTTTTTTATATATTTATTTTCCTAATAATTTATTTATTTTTATTTTATTTGCATTGGTGTTTTACCTGCATGTATGTCTACCCGAGGGTGTCAGATCTTGGAGTTACAGACAGCTGTTAACTGCCATGTGGGTGGTAGGAATTGAACCTGGGTCCTCTGGAAGAGCAGTCGGCACTCTTAACCACAGAGCCATCTCTCCAGCCCCCATCTTTTTTTTTTTTTCTGAAAACAGGGTTTCTCTGTGTCACTTTGCCTGTCCTGAATATCACTCTGCAGAACAAGGTAGCCTTAAACTCACAGTGATCTGCCTGCCTTGGTCTTCCTCATCTTGGAGGTGTTTTATCATCTCTCTGTCTGGCTATCTATCTATCTATCTATCTATCTATCTATCTATCTATCTATCCATTTCTTGATTAGTTTATTTATTTATTTTTTTGTTTTCTGAGACAGGATTTCTCTCTAGCTTTGGAGTCTGTCCTGGATTCAGACCTGGTCACAGCTGTACCTGGAAATAAAAACAAAAACCAAAACCAAAACAAAGCAAAAGCCAGGCAGGACTGTATGGTTGACCTTCCCTTTCCCCCTCCCCCATGGGCTCCTCAGAGGCGGTGAGGCCTCCTGCAGGGAATCCACAGAGCCTCTGCCCAAGGCTCTCCAGGGGACCCACTCTCTCCCTGCCGGCTACATCTATCTCAGGCATAGGTGGCGGGCACTCTGGCTATGCAGGACGTGACAGACACAGACACGCAGAGAAGCAGGGAAAAACGTTGCCCACTCTCTCACTCGATGCAGGCATGCAGGAAGAACAATGAAAGAATGAGAACTGGAGAGATGGAATTTCTGGAATGTCCAGAAACCACATGGTGGGTATCTAGTGCCCTCTTCTGGTGACAGGGAGTACAGCAGAGATTTGAGTTCTTGTGCTCCTGAGACCTAAGCCCCACATGGCAGCAGGCTCATAAGTGATAGTAAATCCAGTTTCACACCACTGCACATAAAATAAAGTTAAATAAATCATAAAAAATTCTTTAAAAATATGAAACTAAAATAAGTTCTACACAACTGGAAAGACTGTCTCAAATAAAAGTAAAATAAAATGTTCTAAAATAGGACACCTTCCCTGTGTCCCACCCCTCAACAGGGACACACTTGGTGCAGACCAAGAGATACAAACAAAATTTGAAATTAAACTAAATGTATAAGAAACTGAGCCTGGTTATTGTGGTGCACATCTTTTATTCTATCATCCAAGAGACAGAGGCAGGTGGACCTCTGTGAATTCTCAGGCTTTATAGAGAGGCCCCCATCTCAAATTAAAAAAAAATGTATAAAAGTTCAACCAAATACTCCCCCCCCCCAAAAAAAAAAAGGAAGGAAGGAAGGAAAGAAGAAAGAAACATTATAAACTGTCTCCTTGGTCCTAGAAACTGGACCATGGGCGTTTAGGACCTACGAGACAGTGCACGAGTCTTGTGATCTCACTTGGTAGATGAGTCTGGAGTTTAACTCACAGATGTCCTTCTGCCTGTGTCTCCCAAGTCCTGGGATAAAGGTTTCCCTAATTCTTGAATGGCATACTGAAAGTATTTATTTCTACTTAGTTTGCATTTGATTTTTGTTAATCCATGCCTATATATTTATTTATTTGTTTTTGGTTCTTCAAGACAGGGTTTCTCTGTAGCTTTGGAGCCTGTGCTGGAACTAACCCTTGTAGACCAGGCTGGCCTCAAATTCACAAGGATCCACCTGCCTTTGCCTCCCAAGTGCTGGGATTAAAGGAATGTACCACCACCACCACCACCACCACCACCACCACCACCACCACCACCACCACCCGCCTTTATTTGTTTCTTTTATTTATTTTTGTTAAGCTCTACATTTTTCTCTGCTCCCTTCCCTGCCTCTCCCCTCCCCTTCAACCCTCTCCCAAGGTTCCCATGCTCTCAGGAGATCTTGTCTTTTTCTACTACTCATGTATTTTAGATCTATGTATGTCTCTCTTAGGGTCCTCATTGTTGTCTAGGTTCTCTGGGATTGTGATTTGTGAGCTTTTTTTCCCCTTATGTTTAAAAATCACTTATGAGTGAGTATATGTGATAATTGTCTTTTAGGGTCTGGGTTACTTCCCTCAAAATGATGTTTCCTAGCTTCATCCATTTGCCTGCAAAATTCAAGGTGTCATTATTCTTTTCTGCTGTGTAGTAAGTACTCCGTTGTGTAAGTGTACCACCTTTTCCTCATCCATTCTCCAGTCAGAGGGCATTTAGGCTGTTTCCAGGTTCTGGCTACGACAAACAATGCTGCTATGAACGTAGTTGAGCCCATGTCCTTGTGGCACAATTGAGCATCCTTTACATATATACCTAAAAGTGGTATTGCTGGGTCTTGAGGAAGGTTGTTTCCTAATTTTCTGAGAAATCGCCACACTGACATCCAAAGGGTGGCTGTACCAGCTTGCCTTCCCACCAGCAATGCAGGAATGTTCCCTTTTCCCCACATCCTCTCCAGCATAAGTTGTCATCAGTGTTTTTGATCTTGACCATTCTTACAGGTATAAAGTGGAATCTCAGAGCTGTTTTGATTTACATTTCTCTGATGACTAAGGATGTTGAACATTTCCTTAAGTGTCTTTCAGCCGTTTTAGATTCCTCGGTTGAGAGTTCTCTGTTTAGGTCTGTACCTCCATTTTGTGAATTGGATTATTTGTTCTTGAGATGACCAATGTCTTGAGTTCTTTGTATATTTTGGAGATGAGACCTCTGTCTGATGTGGGGTTAGTGAAGATCTTTTCCCATCCTGTAGGCTGTCGTTTTGTCTTGTTGGCCATGCCCTTTGCTTTACAGAAGAAACTTTTCAGTTTCAGGTGGTCTCATTGATTAATTTTGTTCCTCTCAGAGTCTGTGCTACTGGAGTTAGATTTAGGAAGCGGTCTCCTGAGACGATGCGTTCAAATGCATTTGATATTTTTATTTTTATATTTTTTTTATTGTGGATGAAGTCAATTATTTGAACTCTCAAATATTTTTATTGTTATTATCTGTTTGTTTATTTGTGGTTTTGCAACACGGGGTTTCGTTGTGTATCCTTGTATGCCCTGGAATTCACTTTGTAGACAAGACTGGCCTCAGACTCACAGAGATACACCTGCCTCTGCCTTCTAGTGCTAGGATTAAAGGCGTACACTAAACACCCCCCCCCTTTTTTTTTTTGAAAACAGGGTTTTTCTGTGTCACTTTGCCTGTCCTGAATCTCAATCTGCAGACTTGGAGGCGTTTTTTCATCTCTCTGTCTCTCTCTCTCTCTCTCTCTCTCTCTCTCTCTCTCTGGCTATCTATTTATCTATCTATCCATTCATTTATTAGTTTATTTATTTTTTTTTGTTTTCTTTCTGAGACAGGGTTTCTCTCTAGCTTTCTTTCTTGCTTGCTTGCTTGCTTTTTTGCTTTCTTGCTCTCTTGCTTTTTTTTTTCTTCTTTTATTATTTTTTGAGGCATGGTTTCTCTGTGTAACAGCCCTAGCTGTCCTCTCTCTCTCTCTCTCTCTCTCTCTCTCTCTCTCTCTCTCTCTCTCTCTCTCTCCCTCCCTCCCTTCCTCCCTCCCTCCCTCCCTCCCCCCTCCCCCCTCTTTTGGTTTGGTTTTGTGTTTTTCTTTATGAGACAGGGTTTCTCTGCTTCTTTGGAGACTGTTCTTGGAACTAGCTTCTTTCTTGTAGACCAGGATGGCCTAAAACTCCCAGAGATCCTGTTTCTGCTAAATATGGAGCCAGTGCTCTTGAATGCCTTTGTCTGGTGAGGTCTAAAGCCACCCCACCCACACCCCCACACCCCCACACACAACACACACACAAACCAAACAAAGGCACAGGCACACCCAGAGACACATAAATAAACTTTTAAATTAAGAGCCTGGAGAGCCGGGCGGTGGTGGCGCACGCCTTTAATCCCAGCACTTGGGAGGCAGAGGCAGGCGGATCTCTGTGAGTTCGAGACCAGCCTGGTCTACAAGAGCTAGTTCCAGGACAGACTCCAAAACCACAGAGAAACCCTGTCTCAAAAAAACCAAAAATAAATAAATAAATAAATAAATAAATAAATAAATAAAATGACATTTTCGTTTTTTTCTGTCTGAAGTGAAAACGTTCCAAATAATTCACTATGTCAGTATTCCTGGAAATGACAACAAAGTCAGAATTTTTCATACTATTCCATGGTTGTTGTAATTTTTTCTGTGCCAGGCAGAGGCAGGAGGATCTCTGTGAGTTTGAGGCCAGCCTGGTCATCAACAGTTTCAGGACAGGTGCCGAAGCTATAGAGAATCCTTGTCTCAGAAAACCAAAAAAAATAAAAAATTGTTTTCTCTGTGTCTCATGTCTTTCTGTAAGCAGGCCCAGGAACCCTAAGAGCCTGTAGGTTATCTAGGAGATCTCCTGTTGCAGGGGCCCTGGCCTCCACTCCTGTCCCCTGAGGGCACCTGGTAAAAGTGAGAAGGCAGATTTAAGAGACTATTAAAGTTCAAGGTCACCAGCCCTTCCTAACAGCTAGGACTCCTTGCTGAACCTTTAAAGGGTGAGGCTACAACTTGACTGGTCTGCTTAGATATGGATATTTTTGTTGTGATTATTGTTTTACAGGGCAGGAACAGATCCAAGTGGGAATTTTTCCATGGCTGTTTTAATTTTCTCAGACTCGGTATTTAGTATGAGAAGTGGGGTATGGGGTAGATTGTACAAACACAACTACTGAAAAAGAACCCCAAGAAAGCAGGCCTCCCTCCCTCTCTCCCTCCCTCCCTCAGTTCCTCCCTCTCACCAAGCCATAATTGTGGCAGCCCCTTGGCCCTCATAGTCCTTTCACTGATCAGTCAGACACACTCTTCTTTTTTATTTTTAAATTTTTGAATTGTGGGTGAAGTCAATTAATTGAGCTCTTAGATTATTATTATTATTATTATTATTATTATTATTATTATTATTATTATTATTTGTGGTTTTTCTACATAGAGGTTCCCTGTGTTTGCCCTGGAACTCACTTTGTAGACAAGGCTGGCCTCAGACTCATAGAGATCTAGCTGCCCCTGCCTCTACCTCTGCCTCCTAGTGCCGGAATTAAAGGCCTGTATTAAACACACTTTTTCCCCCCAAGACAGGGTTTCTCTGTGTCTGTCGCTTTGCCTGTCCTGAAACTCACACTGCAGGACAAGGTAGCCTCAAATTCACAGTGATCTGCATGCCTCTGCCTCTCCTGATTTCTGAGGGCTGAGAAATGAGAATAAAGAAATGTGCTGCCACCATTACCCAGCTAGGCAGCTGCCCAAAATATACTGCTGCTGCTGCAGCAGTTAAAAGAAATAAATTAAAATAAAATAACCTGAGATAAAGAAAGAAAAAAAGGAAAACACATGTTTTTCCTTCCTTCCTTCCTTGTTTTTTTTTTTTTCTGTTTTCTTCTTCTTCTATTATTATTATTATTATCATTATTACTTTTTGGTGCAGTGTTTCTCTGTATAATACCTTTAACTCATTATATAAACCAGGCTGTCATCTTGGTAACATTATGGTTTTGTATTATGGTTTTGTTTTTTCTTATTTCTTGTCTGTAAATCGATGAATCAACATGTCTTCTCTCTCTCTCTCTCTCTCTCTCTCTCTCTCTCTCTCTTTCACATTTAATTTGTGTTTTATTTTTTTGGTTTGTGATTTTGTTTTGATTTTCAAGGCAGGGTTTCTCTGCTGCTTTGGAGCTTGTCTTTGGAACTAGCTCTTGTCGACCAGGCTGGCCTCAAACTCCCAGAGATCCACCTGCCTCTCTGCCACAAATGAAACCAGTCATCTTGGTTAGTTCAAAAGCCACCCCACAAATACATGTGCACGCACACATGCACACACACACACACACACACACACACACACACAGGCACACACACACAGGCACATCCAGAGAAACATAATTTTTTAAAGAAAATTAAGGGCCTGGAGAGATGGCTCGGTGGCTCTGAGGAAGAGGTTTCCATTCCCAGCACCCGTATGGCAGCTCATACGTGATTGTAAATCCAGTTCCTGGATGATCTGATACCCTCACCCCATTGTACATCTAAAGTTAAATAAATCATAAAAAATTCTTTAAGAAATTGAAATTAAACTAAGTCCTACACAACTGGAAACACTCTTAAAAAAGTAAAATTAAATGTAAAAGAGTGCAGTGCTAAGTGCAGTTATGAAAATGTTTGGAAATAGGACACCTTCCCAGTCTCCCCCACATACAAAAGGCACACCGAGAGATTTAAATAGAATTTGAAAATGGCTGGGCAGTGGTGGCACATGCCTTTATTCCCAGCGCACAGAAGGCAGAGGCACGTGAATCTCTGGGAGTTTGAGGCCAGCCTGGTCTACAAGAGCTAGTTCCAGATCAGCTAGGACTGCTATGCAGGGAAACCCTGTCTCGAAAAACAAAACAAAACAAAACAAAACAAAACTAAAATTAAAATTGAACTAAGTGTACAAGAAATGAATAGAACAACATACTAAAAACAAAGCAGGGTTGTTGTGGTTCACACCTTTTATTCTATCATCCAAGAGACAGAGGCAGGTGAACCTTGAAATGGAGACAGGTCTGGTCTATCTAGGTAGTGAATTCCCATGTTGTGTAGAAAAACCCCTGTACCAAATAAAAACATATACACGTTGAACAACAACAACAACAAAAAAAAACAAAAAAAAAGAAAGAAAGAAAAAAGAAGAAAGAAAGAAGGAAAGAAAGAAAAAAAAAGATAGAATGAAAATGAAGAAACAAAAGAACAAAGGAAGGTAGTCCTGGGGGCTGTCTACAAAGGGCCTTCACTGCAATGTTTTGAATTGTGATCCTCGCCCACATACGCGAACACACACGGACAGACATGGGCACACTGAGAAAAACAAATAAAATCTGAAGTTAAATTCAATGTACAAGAGAGTCAGAGAACACAGACGACACACACACACACACACACACACACACACACACAGACAAAATGAAATAAAACCATAAAACCATGATCTCATACCGGACTGTCATGCATTCGGTCAAGAAATCTACTTTGAAACATATTTCATGATAGTTGCCTAGTTACCCATTGATGTTAAAACTCACTCCCCTCTGTAGGGTCTAATGTTGACTGACCCACGGGTCAGGGCAAGATCATAAAAATTCCTTTGTTCAGAGTTAATGCTTGATGCCCCTACTATAAAAATTGGTTTCAGAAACTGGCCTTTTGCCACAGTGTCAGAAGCCCAAACTCTGTCTGTGGTCTCAGCTAGCTGATAAGCTTCTGTGCCCCGTGGTGATTTTTATTTATTTATTTATTTATTTTTAAGTTTGCTTCTGGTTTTCCTAGGATCTGGTTTCTGGAATAAAGTTTGCTTCTGGTTTATTAAACTTGGTGGTTTCTCATCTTTGCATGATCCACCCCTCGACCCAACATTTAAGTGTCTTTCAACCATTTTAGATCCCTCTGTTGAGAATTCTCTGTTTAGGTCTGTACTCCATTTTTTAAATTGGATTATTTGTTCTTTTGATGACCAATTTCTTGAGTTCTTTGTGTATTTTGGAGACCAGACCTCTGTCTGATGTGGGGTTAGTGAAGATCTTTTCCCATTCTGTAGGCCGTCATTTTGTCTTGTTGGCTGTGTTCTTTGCTTTACAGAAGCTTTTCAGTTTCAGGAGGTCTCAGTTGTTATTAACTGTTTCTCTCAGTGTCTGTGCTACTGGGGTTCTATTTAGGAAATGGTCTCCTGTGCCAATGTGTTCAAGTGCATTTGATATTTTTATTTTTATATTCTATTATTGTTGACGGAGTCAATTACTTGAACTCTCAAATATTTTTATTGCTATTACCTCTCTATTTGTTTGTTTATTTGTTGTTTTTCAACATAGGGTTTCGTTGTGTACCCTTGTATGCCCTGGGACTCACTTTGTAGACAAGGCTGGCCTCAGACTCACAGAGAGCCATCTGCCTCTGCCTCCTAGTGCTGGGATTAAAGGCATGCACTAAACACCTTTTTTATATATTTATTTTCCTAATAATTTATTTATTTTTATTTTATTTGCATTGGTGTTTTACCTGCATGTATGTCTACCCGAGGGTGTCAGATCTTGGAGTTACAGACAGCTGTTAACTGCCATGTGGGTGGTAGGAATTGAACCTGGGTCCTCTGGAAGAGCAGTCGGCACTCTTAACCACAGAGCCATCTCTCCAGCCCCCATCTTTTTTTTTTTTTTCTGAAAACAGGGTTTCTCTGTGTCACTTTGCCTGTCCTGAATATCACTCTGCAGAACAAGGTAGCCTTAAACTCACAGTGATCTGCCTGCCTTGGTCTTCCTCATCTTGGAGGTGTTTTATCATCTCTCTGTCTGGCTATCTATCTATCTATCTATCTATCTATCTATCTATCTATCTATCCATTTCTTGATTAGTTTATTTATTTATTTTTTTGTTTTCTGAGACAGGATTTCTCTCTAGCTTTGGAGTCTGTCCTGGATTCAGACCTGGTCACAGCTGTACCTGGAAATAAAAACAAAAACCAAAACCAAAACAAAGCAAAAGCCAGGCAGGACTGTATGGTTGACCTTCCCTTTCCCCCTCCCCCATGGGCTCCTCAGAGGCGGTGAGGCCTCCTGCAGGGAATCCACAGAGCCTCTGCCCAAGGCTCTCCAGGGGACCCACTCTCTCCCTTTCTCCCCCAGCCTCAGGGCTGCCGGCTACATCTATCTCAGGCATAGGTGGCGGGCACTCTGGCTATGCAGGACGTGACAGACACAGACACGCAGAGAAGCAGGGAGAAACAGAAACGGTGCCCACTCTCTCACTCGATGCAGGCATGCAGGAGGAACAATGAAAGAATGAGAACTGGAGAGATGGAATTTCTGGAATGTCCAGAAACCACATGGTGGGTATCTAGTGCCCTCTTCCGGTGACAGGGAGTACAGCACAGATTTGGGTTCTTGTGCTCCTGAGACCTACCCCAATTTCATAGTGACATTATCCTATCATACCCTATATATCACATATAGGCTTGCTTGATATCACACACATACACTGCCTGCGTTTCTGCCTGACCCCTGTGAGAGAGCCTGGTACCTTCAGAAGACAGAAGATGGAGTGTGGGTCTGTCTGTCTGTCTCTATCTATCCATCTATTCTTCCATCTTTGTATGCATCTATTGATTTATGTAATACTTTATTCTTTTGTTTGTTTGTTTGTTTGTTTGTTTGTTTGTTTGTGACAGGGTTTCTCTCTAGTTCTCTCTAATTGAGTCAGTCCTGGAACTAGCTCTTGGAGACCAGACCGAGTGCTGGAATTAAAGGCATGTACCACCATTACCCGGTTAGAAGTTTTTTTAAAAAGTAGGCAATTAGAGCTACAAATTTCCTCATAGGACTGATTTTACTGTGTGCCAAGGTTTGTGTAGGGTTTTGCTTTCATTTTCTTGAGTGAATATACCCCCCCCCCCGTCTCTCTTAGTCTAGAGCTCTGTTTTGTCTTCCATGAGCTCTGAGGGCACTTGGCTTGAGTGTGATACACACACAGACTTACTATTAAGGAAAGTTCAAGATCAAGATCCTTTCCTAACTCTGTGACCTTGCAACAGAGAAGTTTCAAAGTGTGTGAAGGGTGTGCCTACGGCTCCACTGGCTTTCCTTGATGTACACATCTGTTGCCTTTCCTGTAAACATCGTTGTTGGAGTTGAGAAATTGTTGATCTGAACTCAGGCAATTTCATGTAATAGCCCTGGCTCTCCTGGAACTCACTTTTATAGACCAGGCTGTCCCTTTGGTGACATTCTGTGTGTGTGTGTGTTTTTTTTCTTCCTCTTATTTTCTATCTGCAGTCAATATTGGTGTAAGGACTGTGCACCTGTATATTCACTGCTCTGATCCTTGCCTCCTTCCTTCCTCCCTTCCCTCCCTCCCTCCCTCCCTCCCTCCCTCCCTCCCTCCCTCCATCTCACCATGGCCTAATTGTGGCAGAAGCCCCTGGCCCCCCACCTAGTCCTGTCACCGATGAACGGTCAGACACGCTCTTTGTTTCCCGTGAGCGATTGATTCGCCTGTTTTCCCAGCTGCCTGTGGTCTCGGTCGTACTTTCGTTTTCGTCGCCCCGAATGTCCAGGCCGGCCCGCGTTCACCGTGTTCGGGGGTGGGGTGGGGGAACCGACAGGGGGGTTCCCTGTCCTGTTGTGGGCCCGTGTCGCCTCCGGGCGTGAGCGTGGGAGGACGCTGTAACGCCAGAGAAGGTGAAGACGCCGCGGCCGAGCGAGCGAGCGAGCGAGCGATGTATGTCGGTCGGTTGTCGGGCGCCACCTAGCGGTGGCCTTTTTTGTGCAACGCTCCTGGTCCTCGGTCGTTGACGAGGACGGGGCGAAATGGCTTTTGTGAGGCGGAAAGAGTGACGAGAGTCCCGGCCCGGCAGGCGGGTGTGTCCCGGAGTTGGTGTCGTGCTTGGGAACGGTCTCTGTGTAGGAGGTTGTGCCGGAAGAGTCACCCATGGGTGCGCTGGGGCTGGAACCGAGTGAAAGGAACAGATGGGAAGGGTGCTGGGAGACTTGAGCGGGTCGACCAGAAGGCATAAGTCGTTGGCGTACCCCCGCTAGGTGTCGAGTCTACCCGGGCCCAGGATCGGTGAAGTACCCCGGCTTTAAAAGTTGTTTTTCCCTTGCCTTTTAAACTCTCTTCGAAGAGCCCTGGGACCCGGCGACCCTCGGCCGAGAGGAGGCGTTGGTTGATCCCGGCTTCCCCGCTGCCCTGTCACGGACTCGTTGGGGTCTCGGACTTTTTTTTTTTTTTTTTTTTTTTTTTAATTCTTTCCCCCTCTTGCCAGAACCCTCGGTCCTCAGCGGCGGACCTTGCCATCCTGAGGCCGAGAGGAGGCTGTAGTCCCGGCTTTCTCGCTTCCCTGGTTCGGACTCTCGGAGCTTTTTATGAATTTTTTTTTTTTTTTTTCCTCTTGCCAGAACCCTCGGTCCTAAGCGGCGGGCCTTGCCATTCTGAGGCCGAGAGGAGGTGGTGGTCCCGGCTTCCCTGTTCACTGGTCCCCGGTTTCTTGGACTCGAGATTTTTTTTTTTTCCCCCAAGTTTTTCTTCTTGCCCGTCTCCATCCCTAGCGGCTGGTCGCAGGGTCTTCGGCCGGGAGGAGGCTGGGCGCCCGGCTTTCTGGCATGTCCACCTCGCTCTCTCGGTCCTGTCATGGTTATGAGGTCGACCAGTTGTTCCTTTGAGGGTCGGTTCTCTTGTTTATGGGGACATTTTTGGGACATTTCACCCAGCCTCACTTTCAGGAGTTCTGTGTGGTCTGTGAATGACTCCCCGGACCTGTTGTCATTCTTCTAATGGTTACTATCTGTCCTTATTGTACCTGCAGATAGGTGCTGACACGCTGTCCTTTAATTGGGTGACATTAAAGGACGCTAGGTGGCGGTCTCTCTTCTGAGCCTCGCTCGCTGGGTGCTTTTTCTCCCGCCTAGCCCAGCCTGCTGTCCCCGGGTTTCTCGCTGCCTTTTGGGACTGGGCCCGTGCGTGCTTTCCCGAGTGGCTTTCTGAGGTGACTGGCTTCCTTGCTTTTTTTTTTTGCCCGTGGTGAAGCGTGTCAGGCGTCCCCGCTTTGTGGTCTGTCGCCCGTGCCGTTTGGATGGTGGGAACTGTCTCTCGATGCTTCTCCCTTACCGTCCTAGTGCTTGCTTTTTTTTTTTTTTTTTTTTTTTTTTTTGGGATCAGATCGTGGAGCTCCCGAGTCTCCATGGACTGGGTGGGTCCCCCGGTCCTCTGCTTCCCCAGTGCCTCCCGAGCGCACTGTTTTCCCCCTCCCTCGTTGTGGAGCTCCCGAGCCTCCATGAGTCCTTGCGGGGGGGAGGGTTACTCAGTCTGACCCTTCTGCTGCCTTATGTGCCTCCCGAGTGCACATTTTTTTTTGGATTTCCCCGTGGACCCCACCGCTGTTTTTTTTTGGTTGTGGAGGTGTGAAGGGTTTTCCTTTTTTTTTTTTTCATTTTTTTTTTTTTTTTTTTTTTTTTTTTGGTGGCATGTGTTGGTGCTCTCTCGCTCGTTTCTTCCCGGTTCTGCTTTGTCGATCGATGTGGTGCCCTCGCTCTGTGTTCATTCGGGCCGGAGGCCTAAGCCGCGCCAGGCGAGGGACGGACATTCATGGCGAATGGCGGCCGCTCTTCTCGTTCTGCCAGCGGGCCCCTCGTCTCTCCTCCCCACCTTTTACCGGTGGTGTGTGGAAGGCAGGGGTGCGGTTATCCGGCCTGAGCCCTGTGAAAGCCCCTCCGCACTGCTCGCTGTGGTTCGTGGGGGTTCCTGTGAGGCGCGCCGGGGGGGCTCTGTTCCCCCCGTCGCGCGTTTCACTCTGCCCACCGTGTGTGGTCTGTTTAGCCCTCCTCCCTCCGAGCCGGGGGAGGGTCGGCTGATGTGCCGCGTCACGTGTGTCCCTCCCGAGCGGGCTCGCGTGCACGCGTCTTGCTTGCCATCCTCGTTGGTGCTCCTGGAGCGTTCCAGGCCGATCTTCAGAGGTGCCCGATTCTGAGCGGCGGCGGCGTTTCCCGGTTCTCTGACGTGTGTGCCTTCTGTGCGCGGTCCGGCCTTTAGCGGTGTTCCTCTGCGAGGTGTGCTCTCGTTGGGTTAAGATGACCCCGATGATGAAGGGGGTCGAGGCGAAGCGGTAAGAGGCTCTCTGAGGTTCCCCTCCGTGAGCGGAGGACGTCGGGCGAGCGGCCCACCGTGCGCTGCCTTCTCCCGTAGGCTGTGAGCGCTGTGTGGTGTTGAGCGGTCGCGGCCGGCCTTTTTCTTCTCACCGTTAAAGGTGGGTGGTCTGTCGATTGACAAGAATGCCTCCCCGCCTGGTGTTAGACCCGGTGGGTGTTCCTGGAGAGGCAGGCCTGGCTCTCGGGGGACCGCTTTGTGCATTATGTTTTCTCTCGGTCCGGTCCCCTGTGTCCGCGAACGCTCAAGAACGCGCCCCGGAAAGGAAGTAAAAGCCTTGCCGATACCGCAGGCCCCCCCGCCTCGCTGCGCTCGAGATCATCGAGCGGTGTGTGTGTCGCTCCCCCGGCTCTTGCGCTGCCGCGGCCGGAGGCTCGTCGGGCCGGGTCCGTCCCGCCCGCCCTCAGTGAGAAAAAAGTGC
>NW_026646882.1:0-35000 GCF_950005125.1 Chionomys nivalis | reverse complement strand
ATATTAAAACTGTTCAAGTAGAAAACAATTACTTTCTTTTCTGTTTGCCCAGAGATCTGACTGAATGCAACTTGGAAAGAAGATGGCCCTACTGGACAGAGACCTCCCTCCTGATTTGGGTGGGTGGGGTGGGTGGGTCGACCAGTTTACATGTTTATTTCCATGTTTTGTCTTGTACGGATTGAATGGATGTGTCTCATTTTTTTTCTTTGCTTGCTTGCTTGCTTGCTTGATCGAGCAATGACTTCTTGTGTATTTCTTTGCTTGCTTACTTACTTACTTACTTACTTATCTATCTGTTCAGCCCATCTCATTTACTTACTTCTTTAAAAAATGACCCACCTAGTTATTTACTTATTTATTTGTTGATTCATTCCTTCACTTCCTTATCTTCTTTCATGTATCTGCTCAGCCTGACTCATTAATTATTGAATGTTTCAATTATTTATTTTTATTCATTTATTCCTTATTTGTCTATTTTTATGTATTTACTTACTTTCTTAATTTTTTTTTTACTTTTTAAAATTTACTTAATTTTTTTCTTTCTTTGGGAATGTAGATCATTTCTTTCCTTCCTTCCTTCCCTCCCTCCCTCCCTCCCTCCCTCCCTCCCTCCCTCCCTTCCTTCCTTCCTTCCTTCCTTCCTTCCTTCTTTCTGTCTCCTGACTGTCCTAGAAACATAACCGGCTAAGAAAATGGTGGCCTCCATCTCACTGGTGCTGGGTGAGTGTCAGCAAAGCAGCTCCTGAAATGGAATTTGACACACACACACACACACACACACACACACACACACGCATGATATGAACAGATCGGGGGGTTTCCAATGTTTTCAGAGGAAGGTGCTCACTGGTAATAATAAGTGTGCTGGTAAAGAAGGCTGGAAATAGCTGAATATTAAATCATTAAAACTCTTCAAATAAAAGGCAATTCCATTTCTCTCTCTCTCTCTCTCTCTCTCTCTCTCTCTCTCTCTCTCTCTCTCATCATATACCACCACATCTGGAATGACTGCAACATACAAAAGAAGAAGAAACATGGAAAGAAGACATCCCTGCTGGACAGGATCTGATCTGAGAATAAATTCATCGAATGGCTGCCAACAGCATTTCAGTGAGAAGAGATGCCACTTTTGATGCTGTATAGTTAGTTAGATTAAGAGGGGCCTGTGAACTGGGGTGGGGTGTGGCTTCTCAGGTCACGGAGGGGAGGGGCTGAGGAGTGTACCGTTGGCCTTGACGATAAGCTCCAGTCAGATGTTAATGTCAGGGCCTGACCTGAGAGTTCCTCAAAGGGAATGAATGGAGACCCTTGCTTATCTAAAAAATGTCTGACCTTGGGAAAAGGGACTTGTGGAAAGCGGGCACTTAAAACTGCGGTTTCACATCTTACCAGAAAGCTGCCTCTCGGAAGGGAAACTCATCGTGATATTTTCCCAAGGATACCCTACCGTTCTGATCATTCTGTACTGAATTAAGTCTTCCACTGTAAACAAACAAACAAACAAATAAATAAATAAGAGTAAGTAAGCAAATACGTTTACGGATGAACAAACAAACAAATAAATACAAAGTTCGTTGTTGTTGACTGACTTTTGGTTTCATAATGGAACTCTCTCTCTCTCTCTCTCTCACACACACACACACACACACACAAAAAAAACCCACTAAATATACAATAAAAGGAAGCATAACGCATAATGCCTTTAATCAGGGGGCAGAGTGAACTCTGAAAGTTTTGCAGGCAGGGCTATATAGAGAGATGCTCCATGTCGGGCTGAAGAGATAGTTTAAGGTTCAATTCCCAGCATCTACATGGCAGCTCACAGCTGTCTGTAATCCAGGAGCCTGAGAGCCATGGCAAAAACACAAATGCACATAAGATAAAAATAAATAAGTTTTTTAAAGGAAGGGGGGGGAGGGAGAGACTGAATATAAGAACAAACTGAGAAACAAGGAAAGACGGTGCTGGCTGGCTGGCTGGCTGGCTGGCTGGCTGGCTGGCTTTCAGTTCCCTGACAGAAATAAGCACATTATGGAGGAACCACAAAGTTGTTGGTGAGTGAGTGTCCTGTCAGATCACAACAAAGTTTAGTCCCATAATTGATGAAATTCATTACCCCAAAACTTCAGCAGAATATATCCCAAGTTTGCAAATGTGTGATCAGCTTGTGACAGGTTGGGCTGGAGATGCTGAGAACTGGGGTTCACCCAGGGGAGCCCCCAATGCAAGAGCAGACACTCACTCCCATGAAGAGGGATCATGCATGCCTATACTCAAGTTTAAGGAAACATGAATGGCTATGGAGAGACCATTCACAGATATGAAAAATCATTTCCTAAAAATCAAATTTCTCAGTCAGTATGCAACTGCTGTGGCTGTGGTGCTTCTCCCAGGTAGAGCAACACACACAAAAAAACTGATTCCTTGATCTAGAGCCACAGTGCACGTGCCATGGAAAAGGGGACACAGCCAACTTGAATCACAATATTCATCAGAGCATGAGAAGAGTGTAAAAAGGATACAAAAGGAGAGATATTTGTGGTCCTTCCTTCCTTCCTTCCTTCCTTCCTTCCTTCCTTCCTTCCTTCTTTTGTTCAGGAAGTGACTGACAGATGAGACTTTGTCCAAGCGGGTTCTGAAATACCAGGCTTGAGTTTCCCCCTCTGTGGGTATTAGTCAGTCAGTCATCCCTTCTTTCTGTAGGAAGGTGGTGCATGTCTCTCAGAGGTTACCTGGTTTCCTCTGCACAAGGTGACCCAGGGGAAGGCTTTCTAAGCCTTATTCAGAGCTATAGAGAGGATGCACCGTGACTTCAGAGACCTCAGGTAGTATAGGGGTGGGTGCCCAAGTCACTAGCTTGATGCTTCAGACTCATGTCATTGATGGGCAGAACATAGTCTGGATTCACAAAGATTCACAACACAGAGCCATCGTCACTTACTAACAGCCCAGGACACCCAGAACTAACAAGAAATTACAGTCTCAGCCGGACTGTGGTGTGTGGGGGTGGGGGCGTGCCTTTAATCACAGCACTTACACACACAGATCTCCGTGAGTTCAAGGATGGCCTGATTTACAGAGTGAGTTTTAGAACAGACCAAAATACACAAAGAAACCCTTTTTCTACTTCTTTACCTAAACCAGATGTACTCAATGATGTTTGGATCACATCTGCATTTTCCTAACATTTGAAGTACAGGGGTCTCCATGGATCTGTTGGCCATTCGTGTACCTCATAGAGGAGGTCTAGACAAATTGTTTCACTGCCTTAAAATTGGTTAAGCTTTTGTAGGTGTTTGTTCCTTTGTATGTCATGGATGTGAGTTCTTCTTCAGGCACATGAACATGCTAGTATTTTCTTCTTCTAACCATCCTGCCTTACTCTGCTTGGTGGTGGCTCTAAAGCATGCTGGCTCATGGTGATAGAGCTGTGAGTCTTTATTATCCTAACAAAATGTTTTGCCTGATTCAGTCCCAATAACCTGGGTCCTGGCTGTACGTCTGCACTTGGCCTCATCAAACTCAGCAGGCATGCTCTTAACCACCAAGACATCTCTCCTGCCTCTTCCTTCTGCTTCCAGTAGAGGGCACCAAACCTCATTTTGAAGCAATTATGTGATGTCCAGGAATCGAACTTCTGATCTTTGGAAGAGCAGGCAATGCTCTTAACCACTGAGCCATCTCTCCGACCCGTTTTTCTACTTCTTTACCTAAACCAGGTGTACTCAATGATGTGTGGATCACATCTGCATTTTCCTAACATTTGAAGTACAGGGGTCTCCATGGATCTGCTGGCCATTCGTGTACCTCAAAGAGGAGGTCTAGACAAGTTGTTTCACTGGCTTTAAATTGGTTAAGCTTTTGTTGGTGTTTGTAGTCCTTTGATTGTCTTGGATGTGAGTTCTCTTTAAGGCACATGAACATGCCAGTGTTTTCTTCTTCTAGCCATCTTGCCTTACTCTCCTTAGTGTTGTCTCTGAAGCACGATGTCTCATGGTGATAGAGCTGTGAGTCTTTAACATCCTAAAAAAACGTTTGCCCAATTCAGTCACAATAACGTGGGCCCTGGCCTTTGCCCTGACTCTATGTCTACACTTGGCCTCATCCAACTCAGCAGCCAATGCTCTTAAGCACTGAGCCATCTCTCCTGCCTCTTCCTTCTGTTGCCAGTAGATGGCACCAAATCTCATTTTGAGAGCAAAACTGTGGTTGCCAGGAATTGAACTTCTGACCTTTAGAAGGGCAGCCAGGATTCTTAACCACTGAGCTATCTCTCGAGCGCTTCTTTCTGCATGCAAAAGAGGGCACAAGACCTCAGTGCAGATGGTTGTGAGCCATTATGTGGTTGCTTGAAATTGGATACAGGAGGAAGAAAGAGCACGAAATGCTCTAAAACACTGAGCCATCTCTCCAACCCGTTTTTCTACTTCTTTACCTAAACCAGATGTACTCAATGATGTGTGGATCACATCTGCATTTTCCTAACATTTGAAGTACAGGGGTCTCCATGGATCTGTTGGCCATTCGTGTACCTCATAGAGGAGGTCTAGACAAATTGTTTCACTGCCTTAAAATTGGTTAAGCTTTTGTTGGTGTTTGTTCCTTTGTATGTCATGGATGTGAGTTCTTCTTCAGGCACATGAACATGCTAGTATTTTCTTCTTCTAACCATCCTGCCTTACTCTGCTTGGTGGTGGCTCTAAAGCATGCTGGCTCATGGTGATAGAGCTGTGAGTCTTTATTATCCTAACAAAATGTTTTGCCTGAATCAGTCCCAACAACCTGGGCCCTGGCCTCATCAAACTCAGCAGGCATGCTCTTAACCTCCAAGACATCTCTCCTGCCTCTTCCTTCTGCTTCCAATAGAGGGCACCAAACCTCATTTTGAAGCAATTATGTGATGCCCAGGAATCGAACTCTGATCTTTGGAAGAGCAGGCAACGCTCTTAACCACTGAGCCATCTCTCCGACCCGTTTTTCAACTTCTTTAACTAAACCAGGTTTACTCAATGTGGTGTGTGGATCACATCTGCATTCCTCTAACATGTGGAGTACAGGGGTCTCCATGGACCTATTGGCTGTTCATGTACCTCATAGAGGAGGTCAGGATAAATTGTTTCTCTGGCTTTATATTGGTTAATATTTTGCTGGTGTTTGTAGTCCTTTGATTGTCTTGGATGTGAGTTCTCTTTAAGGCACATGAACATGCCAGTGTTTTCTTCTTCTAGCCATCATGCCTTACTCTCCTTAGTGTTGTCTCTGAAGCACGATGTCTCATGGTGATAGAGCTGTGAGTCTTTAACATCCTAAAAAAACGTTTGCCCAATTCAGTCACAATAACGTGGGCCCTGGCATTTGCCCTGACTCTATGTCTGCACTTGGCCTCATCGAACTCAGCAGCAAATGCTCTTAAGCACTGAGCCATCTCTCCTGCCTCTTCCTTCTGTTGCCAGTAGATGGCACCAAATCTCATTTTGAGAGCAAAACTGTGGTTGCCAGGAATCGAACTTCTGACCTTTAGAAGGGCAGCCAGGATTCTTAACCACTGAGCTATCTCTCGAGCGCTTCTTTCTGCATGCAAAAGAGGGCACAAGACCTCAGTGCAGATGGTTGTGAGCCATTATGGGGTTGCTTGAAAATGGATACAGGAGGAAGAAAGAGCACGAAATGCTCTTAAACACTGAGCCATCTCTCCAACCCGTTTTTCTACTTCTTTACCTAAACCAGATGTACTCAATGATGTGTGGATCACATCTGCATTTTCCTAACATTTGAAGTACAGAGGACTCCATGGATCTGTTGGCCATTCGTGAACCTCATAGAGGAGGTCTAGACAAATTGTTTCACTGTCTTAAAATTTGTTAAGCTTTTGTTGGTGTTTGTTCCTTTGTATGTCTTGGATGTGAGTTCTTCTTCAGGCACATGAACATGCTAGTATTTTCTTCTTCTAACCATCCTGCCTTACTCTGCTTTGTGATGGCTCTGAAGCATGCTGGCTCATGGTGATAGAGCTGTGAGTCTTTATTATCCTAACAAAATGTTTTGCCTGATTCAGTCCCAACAACCTGGGTCCTGGCTGTATGTCTGCACTTGGCCTCATCAAACTCAGCAGGCATGCTCTTAACCACCAAGACATCTCTCCTGCCTCTTCCTTCTGCTTCCAGTAGAGGGCACCAAACCTCATTTTGAAGCAATTATGTGATATCCAGGAATCGAACTTCTGATCTTTGGAAGAGCAGGCAATGCTCTTAACCACTGAGCCATCTCTCCGACCCGTTTTTCAACTTCTTTAACTAAACCAGGTTTACTCAATGTGGTGTGTGGATCACATCTGCATTCCCCTAACATGTGGAGTACAGGGGTCTCCATGGACCTATTGGCTGTTCATGTACCTCATAGAGGAGGTCAGGATAAATTGTTTCTCTGGCTTTAAATTGGTTAACATTTTGCTGGTGTTTGTAGTCCTTTGATTGTCTTGGATGTGAGTTCTCTTTAAGGCACATGAACATGCCAGTGTTTTCTTCTTCTAGCCATCTTGCCTTACTCTCCTTAGTGTTGTCTCTGAAGCACGATGTCTCATGGTGATAGAGCTGTGAGTCTTTAACATCCTAAAAAAACGTTTGCCCAATTCAGTCACAATAACGTGGGCCCTGGCCTTTGCCCTGACTCTATGTCTACACTTGGCCTCATCCAACTCAGCAGCCAATGCTCTTAAGCACTGAGCCATCTCTCCTGCCTCTTCCTTCTGTTGCCAGTAGATGGCACCAAATCTCATTTTGAGAGCAAAACTGTGGTTGCCAGGAATCGAACTTCTGACCTTTAGAAGGGCAGCCAGGATTCTTAACCACTGAGCTATCTCTCGAGCGCTTCTTTCTGCATGCAAAAGAGGGCACAAGACCTCAGTGCAGATGGTTGTGAGCCATTATGGGGTTGCTTGAAATTGGATACAGGAGGAAGAAAGAGCACGAAATGCTCTAAAACACTGAGCCATCTCTCCAACCCGTTTTTCTACTTCTTTACCTAAACCAGATGTACTCAATGATGTGTGGATCACATCTGCATTTTCCTAACATTTGAAGTACAGGGGTCTCCATGGATCTGTTGGCCATTCGTGTACCTCATAGAGGAGGTCTAGACAAATTGTTTCACTGCCTTAAAATTGGTTAAGCTTTTGTTGGTGTTTGTTCCTTTGTATGTCATGGATGTGAGTTCTTCTTCAGGCACATGAACATGCTAGTATTTTCTTCTTCTAACCATCCTGCCTTACTCTGCTTGGTGGTGGCTCTAAAGCATGCTGGCTCATGGTGATAGAGCTGTGAGTCTTTATTATCCTAACAAAATGTTTTGCCTGAATCAGTCCCAACAACCTGGGCCCTGGCCTCATCAAACTCAGCAGGCATGCTCTTAACCTCCAAGACATCTCTCCTGCCTCTTCCTTCTGCTTCCAATAGAGGGCACCAAACCTCATTTTGAAGCAATTATGTGATGCCCAGGAATCGAACTCTGATCTTTGGAAGAGCAGGCAACGCTCTTAACCACTGAGCCATCTCTCCGACCCGTTTTTCAACTTCTTTAACTAAACCAGGTTTACTCAATGTGGTGTGTGGATCACATCTGCATTCCTCTAACATGTGGAGTACAGGGGTCTCCATGGACCTATTGGCTGTTCATGTACCTCATAGAGGAGGTCAGGATAAATTGTTTCTCTGGCTTTATATTGGTTAATATTTTGCTGGTGTTTGTAGTCCTTTGATTGTCTTGGATGTGAGTTCTCTTTAAGGCACATGAACATGCCAGTGTTTTCTTCTTCTAGCCATCATGCCTTACTCTCCTTAGTGTTGTCTCTGAAGCACGATGTCTCATGGTGATAGAGCTGTGAGTCTTTAACATCCTAAAAAAACGTTTGCCCAATTCAGTCACAATAACGTGGGCCCTGGCATTTGCCCTGACTCTATGTCTGCACTTGGCCTCATCGAACTCAGCAGCCAATGCTCTTAAGCACTGAGCCATCTCTCCTGCCTCTTCCTTCTGTTGCCAGTAGATGGCACCAAATCTCATTTTGAGAGCAAAACTGTGGTTGCCAGGAATCGAACTTCTGACCTTTAGAAGGGCAGCCAGGATTCTTAACCACTGAGCTATCTCTCGAGCGCTTCTTTCTGCATGCAAAAGAGGGCACAAGACCTCAGTGCAGATGGTTGTGAGCCATTATGGGGTTGCTTGAAAATGGATACAGGAGGAAGAAAGAGCACGAAATGCTCTTAAACACTGAGCCATCTCTCCAACCCGTTTTTCTACTTCTTTACCTAAACCAGGTGTACTCAATGATGTGTGGATCACATCTGCATTTTCCTAACATTTGAAGTACAGGGGTCTCCATGGATCTGTTGGCCATTCGTGAACCTCATAGAGGAGGTCTAGACAAATTGTTTCACTGTCTTAAAATTTGTTAAGCTTTTGTTGGTGTTTGTTCCTTTGTATGTCTTGGATGTGAGTTCTTCTTCAGGCACATGAACATGCTAGTATTTTCTTCTTCTAACCATCCTGCCTTACTCTGCTTTGTGGTGGCTCTGAAGCATGCTGGCTCATGGTGATAGAGCTGTGAGTCTTTATTATCCTAACAAAATGTTTTGCCTGATTCAGTCCCAACAACCTGGGTCCTGGCTGTATGTCTGCACTTGGCCTCATCAAACTCAGCAGGCATGCTCTTAACCACCAAGACATCTCTCCTGCCTCTTCCTTCTGCTTCCAGTAGAGGGCACCAAACCTCATTTTGAAGCAATTATGTGATATCCAGGAATCGAACTTCTGATCTTTGGAAGAGCAGGCAATGCTCTTAACCACTGAGCCATCTCTCCGACCCGTTTTTCAACTTCTTTAACTAAACCAGGTTTACTCAATGTGGTGTGTGGATCACATCTGCATTCCCCTAACATGTGGAGTACAGGGGTCTCCATGGACCTATTGGCTGTTCATGTACCTCATAGAGGAGGTCAGGATAAATTGTTTCTCTGGCTTTAAATTGGTTAACATTTTGCTGGTGTTTGTAGTCCTTTGATTGTCTTGGATGTGAGTTCTCTTTAAGGCACATGAACATGCCAGTGTTTTCTTCTTCTAGCCATCTTGCCTTACTCTCCTTAGTGTTGTCTCTGAAGCACGATGTCTCATGGTGATAGAGCTGTGAGTCTTTAACATCCTAAAAAAACGTTTGCCCAATTCAGTCACAATAACGTGGGCCCTGGCCTTTGCCCTGACTCTATGTCTACACTTGGCCTCATCCAACTCAGCAGCCAATGCTCTTAAGCACTGAGCCATCTCTCCTGCCTCTTCCTTCTGTTGCCAGTAGATGGCACCAAATCTCATTTTGAGAGCAAAACTGTGGTTGCCAGGAATCGAACTTCTGACCTTTAGAAGGGCAGCCAGGATTCTTAACCACTGAGCTATCTCTCGAGCGCTTCTTTCTGCATGCAAAAGAGGGCACAAGACCTCAGTGCAGATGGTTGTGAGCCATTATGGGGTTGCTTGAAATTGGATACAGGAGGAAGAAAGAGCACGAAATGCTCTAAAACACTGAGCCATCTCTCCAACCCGTTTTTCTACTTCTTTACCTAAACCAGATGTACTCAATGATGTGTGGATCACATCTGCATTTTCCTAACATTTGAAGTACAGGGGTCTCCATGGATCTGTTGGCCATTCGTGTACCTCATAGAGGAGGTCTAGACAAATTGTTTCACTGCCTTAAAATTGGTTAAGCTTTTGTTGGTGTTTGTTCCTTTGTATGTCATGGATGTGAGTTCTTCTTCAGGCACATGAACATGCTAGTATTTTCTTCTTCTAACCATCCTGCCTTACTCTGCTTGGTGGTGGCTCTAAAGCATGCTGGCTCATGGTGATAGAGCTGTGAGTCTTTATTATCCTAACAAAATGTTTTGCCTGATTCAGTCCCAATAACCTGGGTCCTGGCTGTACGTCTGCACTTGGCCTCATCAAACTCAGCAGGCATGCTCTTAACCACCAAGACATCTCTCCTGCCTCTTCCTTCTGCTTCCAGTAGAGGGCACCAAACCTCATTTTGAAGCAATTATGTGATGTCCAGGAATCGAACTTCTGATCTTTGGAAGAGCAGGCAATGCTCTTAACCACTGAGCCATCTCTCCGACCCGTTTTTCTACTTCTTTACCTAAACCAGGTGTACTCAATGATGTGTGGATCACATCTGCATTTTCCTAACATTTGAAGTACAGGGGTCTCCATGGATCTGCTGGCCATTCGTGTACCTCAAAGAGGAGGTCTAGACAAGTTGTTTCACTGGCTTTAAATTGGTTAAGCTTTTGTTGGTGTTTGTAGTCCTTTGATTGTCTTGGATGTGAGTTCTCTTTAAGGCACATGAACATGCCAGTGTTTTCTTCTTCTAGCCATCTTGCCTTACTCTCCTTAGTGTTGTCTCTGAAGCACGATGTCTCATGGTGATAGAGCTGTGAGTCTTTAACATCCTAAAAAAACGTTTGCCCAATTCAGTCACAATAACGTGGGCCCTGGCCTTTGCCCTGACTCTATGTCTACACTTGGCCTCATCCAACTCAGCAGCCAATGCTCTTAAGCACTGAGCCATCTCTCCTGCCTCTTCCTTCTGTTGCCAGTAGATGGCACCAAATCTCATTTTGAGAGCAAAACTGTGGTTGCCAGGAATCGAACTTCTGACCTTTAGAAGGGCAGCCAGGATTCTTAACCACTGAGCTATCTCTCGAGCGCTTCTTTCTGCATGCAAAAGAGGGCACAAGACCTCAGTGCAGATGGTTGTGAGCCATTATGTGGTTGCTTGAAATTGGATACAGGAGGAAGAAAGAGCACGAAATGCTCTAAAACACTGAGCCATCTCTCCAACCCGTTTTTCTACTTCTTTACCTAAACCAGATGTACTCAATGATGTGTGGATCACATCTGCATTTTCCTAACATTTGAAGTACAGGGGTCTC
Source organism: Chionomys nivalis (assembly GCF_950005125.1). Lineage (NCBI taxonomy): Eukaryota > Metazoa > Chordata > Mammalia > Rodentia > Cricetidae > Chionomys > Chionomys nivalis. The sequence goes on along the minus strand of NW_026646882.1, from coordinate 24,021 downwards.
CATGGATCTGTTGGCCATTCGTGTACCTCATAGAGGAGGTCTAGACAAATTGTTTCACTGCCTTAAAATTGGTTAAGCTTTTGTTGGTGTTTGTTCCTTTGTATGTCATGGATGTGAGTTCTTCTTCAGGCACATGAACATGCTAGTATTTTCTTCTTCTAACCATCCTGCCTTACTCTGCTTGGTGGTGGCTCTAAAGCATGCTGGCTCATGGTGATAGAGCTGTGAGTCTTTATTATCCTAACAAAATGTTTTGCCTGAATCAGTCCCAACAACCTGGGCCCTGGCCTCATCAAACTCAGCAGGCATGCTCTTAACCTCCAAGACATCTCTCCTGCCTCTTCCTTCTGCTTCCAATAGAGGGCACCAAACCTCATTTTGAAGCAATTATGTGATGCCCAGGAATCGAACTCTGATCTTTGGAAGAGCAGGCAACGCTCTTAACCACTGAGCCATCTCTCCGACCCGTTTTTCAACTTCTTTAACTAAACCAGGTTTACTCAATGTGGTGTGTGGATCACATCTGCATTCCTCTAACATGTGGAGTACAGGGGTCTCCATGGACCTATTGGCTGTTCATGTACCTCATAGAGGAGGTCAGGATAAATTGTTTCTCTGGCTTTATATTGGTTAATATTTTGCTGGTGTTTGTAGTCCTTTGATTGTCTTGGATGTGAGTTCTCTTTAAGGCACATGAACATGCCAGTGTTTTCTTCTTCTAGCCATCATGCCTTACTCTCCTTAGTGTTGTCTCTGAAGCACGATGTCTCATGGTGATAGAGCTGTGAGTCTTTAACATCCTAAAAAAACGTTTGCCCAATTCAGTCACAATAACGTGGGCCCTGGCATTTGCCCTGACTCTATGTCTGCACTTGGCCTCATCGAACTCAGCAGCAAATGCTCTTAAGCACTGAGCCATCTCTCCTGCCTCTTCCTTCTGTTGCCAGTAGATGGCACCAAATCTCATTTTGAGAGCAAAACTGTGGTTGCCAGGAATCGAACTTCTGACCTTTAGAAGGGCAGCCAGGATTCTTAACCACTGAGCTATCTCTCGAGCGCTTCTTTCTGCATGCAAAAGAGGGCACAAGACCTCAGTGCAGATGGTTGTGAGCCATTATGGGGTTGCTTGAAAATGGATACAGGAGGAAGAAAGAGCACGAAATGCTCTTAAACACTGAGCCATCTCTCCAACCCGTTTTTCTACTTCTTTACCTAAACCAGGTGTACTCAATGATGTGTGGATCACATCTGCATTTTCCTAACATTTGAAGTACAGGGGTCTCCATGGATCTGTTGGCCATTCGTGAACCTCATAGAGGAGGTCTAGACAAATTGTTTCACTGTCTTAAAATTTGTTAAGCTTTTGTTGGTGTTTGTTCCTTTGTATGTCTTGGATGTGAGTTCTTCTTCAGGCACATGAACATGCTAGTATTTTCTTCTTCTAACCATCCTGCCTTACTCTGCTTTGTGGTGGCTCTGAAGCATGCTGGCTCATGGTGATAGAGCTGTGAGTCTTTATTATCCTAACAAAATGTTTTGCCTGATTCAGTCCCAACAACCTGGGTCCTGGCTGTATGTCTGCACTTGGCCTCATCAAACTCAGCAGGCATGCTCTTAACCACCAAGACATCTCTCCTGCCTCTTCCTTCTGCTTCCAGTAGAGGGCACCAAACCTCATTTTGAAGCAATTATGTGATATCCAGGAATCGAACTTCTGATCTTTGGAAGAGCAGGCAATGCTCTTAACCACTGAGCCATCTCTCCGACCCGTTTTTCAACTTCTTTAACTAAACCAGGTTTACTCAATGTGGTGTGTGGATCACATCTGCATTCCCCTAACATGTGGAGTACAGGGGTCTCCATGGACCTATTGGCTGTTCATGTACCTCATAGAGGAGGTCAGGATAAATTGTTTCTCTGGCTTTAAATTGGTTAACATTTTGCTGGTGTTTGTAGTCCTTTGATTGTCTTGGATGTGAGTTCTCTTTAAGGCACATGAACATGCCAGTGTTTTCTTCTTCTAGCCATCTTGCCTTACTCTCCTTAGTGTTGTCTCTGAAGCACGATGTCTCATGGTGATAGAGCTGTGAGTCTTTAACATCCTAAAAAAACGTTTGCCCAATTCAGTCACAATAACGTGGGCCCTGGCCTTTGCCCTGACTCTATGTCTACACTTGGCCTCATCCAACTCAGCAGCCAATGCTCTTAAGCACTGAGCCATCTCTCCTGCCTCTTCCTTCTGTTGCCAGTAGATGGCACCAAATCTCATTTTGAGAGCAAAACTGTGGTTGCCAGGAATCGAACTTCTGACCTTTAGAAGGGCAGCCAGGATTCTTAACCACTGAGCTATCTCTCGAGCGCTTCTTTCTGCATGCAAAAGAGGGCACAAGACCTCAGTGCAGATGGTTGTGAGCCATTATGGGGTTGCTTGAAATTGGATACAGGAGGAAGAAAGAGCACGAAATGCTCTAAAACACTGAGCCATCTCTCCAACCCGTTTTTCTACTTCTTTACCTAAACCAGATGTACTCAATGATGTGTGGATCACATCTGCATTTTCCTAACATTTGAAGTACAGGGGTCTCCATGGATCTGTTGGCCATTCGTGTACCTCATAGAGGAGGTCTAGACAAATTGTTTCACTGCCTTAAAATTGGTTAAGCTTTTGTTGGTGTTTGTTCCTTTGTATGTCTTGAATGTGAGTTCTTCTTCAGGCACATGAACATGCTGTTATTTTCTTCTTCTTACCATCTTGCCTTACTCTTCTTGGTGGTGTCTCTGAAGCATGCTGGCTCATGGTGATAGAGCTGTGAGTCTTTATTATCCTAACAAAATGTTTTGCCTGATTCAGTCCCAACAACCTGGGCCCTGGCTGTATGACTGCATTTGGCCTCAACAAACTCAGCAGGCATGATCTAAGCACCAAGACATCTCTCCTGCCTCTTCCTTCTGCTTCCAGTAGAGGGCACCTGATGGAGGTGGGTCATCTTTCTATCTGTGGTTTCATTGGTTAAGTAATAAAGAAACTGCCTTGGCCCCTTTAATAGGACAGAAAATTAGGTAGGCGGAGTAAACAGACAGAATGCTGGGAGAAAGAAGCCGAGTCAGGAGTCGCCATGATTCTCCCACTCCAGACAGACGCAGGTTAAGATTCTCCCTGGTAAGCCAGCTCGTGGTACTACACAGAATATTAGAAATGGGTTAGATCAATATGAAAGAGCTAGCCAATAATAGGCCGGAACTAATGGGCCAGGCAGTGTTTAAAAGAATACAGTTTCCGTGTAATTATTTCGGGGCATAAGCTAGCCATGTGGGCGGCCGGGTGCCGGAGACTCAACCCCGCCGCTCTTATTACAACAGAGTGGCACCCAACGTGCTAATGAACTCCACTTGAAACCTGAGAGGGCTTAAAAAGGACACAGAGAGAATTTAAGACAGCTTTTTGCTGTTTGTGGGTTGCGTGCGGCAAAGAAATTGTCCTGACTCAGCAACAGGAAAAAACTGGCTGTTTTAAAATGCTGGCTTTCTGGGCTGTGCCGCCATTACGATCTCTGTCTGGCTCCTGCAGGAGACAGAGCTTTTGAATGGAGCATTTGGAGTAAAGTGCTACGGCTTGCTTGATGGCAATGTGGACTGTTGTGTGCCTGGAACTGTGTGTGGCTCAGGGGCACCAAATGGCTCTGAGGCAGGAGCCGCTCAACTCCGCCATGCTCAAGCAGTCTGGTCTCAAGCAGGAACTACCGTAATTACCATAATAACAGCGCAGTTAAGGTTTAGACTGGGCAGGACACAGGCAGTACCATATTATCTGTATATGGTGCAACTTAAGTTTTTAAGAAGTGCTTAACATTTTAAGAAATGCTCCTGAATAGTAAAAAAATTACAGATTCACAATAAAACAGATTCAGACATAAAAGACCACAGTGTTGGATGAATGTACGTAGGCTTGAGAGAGAGAAGAAAAATATATAGAGAAAAAAGTTAATGGTTTAAAAAAAAAAGGATAAAGTCTTTAAAGAGACAGAGTACAGATAGTTATAGATTAAAAGAAATAAAGAAAAATAAGCCACGTAAAAATGGAAAATTCACAAAGAGTCTGGATTTTTTGTATTATTGTGTTTTCTTTAAAATTTTTGACTGTAAAGGAGCTAACTGCAGAGAGATATTTCATTATATGGGCTGCCAAGCTAAACCAAAATGGATACAAGGGTATTATGATTTTAGAATATGGGTCTAAGGATATGATGCTTTGGAGAGGGTCTTCTTTTGTTTTCACAGAGGATGAGACTCTGTGGATTGTGTCTATCCCGATATGGTATGATAGACCACGCCCTCCTGAAAGGTTGCTGTGAACACCTTCAGAAAATTACTTCACTCAACTGCCGACTGAGATGACCCTGACACACAGGTTACACCATGAAAGATCTGAATACAGCGCCCCCATTCAGCAGGAAGCAGTTTGGAGAGAAAAACTGCGCCCATGTTCCCAAATATGGTTTATAAATGTTCTTTTACATTTAAAGGGGGATATGATATAGATATAAATAATTTGCATTGGTATAGATTTTAAGGTCAATTTTGTTATGTGTATATGTATCTCTGATCTTGATTAAGGTATTGTGATTGTGTAGTTCATTTAAAAATGTAACGTATAATTAAGAAATATAGGTTGTTAGTGGATAATCATCAATAATAGTCAAGCTTGTAGTCATGTTAGTTAGATTTTCAAGGTGTGCATAGATATATTTTAGATAGGCATTCTTCATATCTTTCAAAGACTACAGAACATGGCATTTAATGTTTTAATCACTTAGGGCTTTTCATGACAATGAGACACGTCTGCTTTTGGCAGCACCAGTTACTTCAAGAGGAAGATGGGCATCAAAGAGGCTCCTTATGGAGTTTGATAGCCATTTGGGCATGAAACTGCTCATGCCTGGACTGATGCATAAACTGGACACAGAGAACCCGCAGAGAGAGGACTGCTGAACTTGCCTAAAGGTGAGATGGTCTTTCGGGGTTTCTGACTCATGAAAGAGTCTGTGAGACGTTCTGCAGGACACAGCAGATAGTGACTGAACTGTCTTTGGAATTTCCTGCTTCATGAAAATGTGTCTGCTGGATACTATGGGCCTGTAGGCCGAAGATGGATGCCCCAACGGTACAAAAGAACTTTGGGTGACTGTCCAGGCAGCAAGATGTCTCTGTCATTTCTAGAGTTTTCTTATTTCTTGTTTACTTAGGTAATATTATATCCTTCTGGAGTCTTTGATGGAGTTGAAGAATAAATAGATAGTTATAGTTTTCCTTAGTTATGATAAAAGATAAAGTAGATATAAATATTGTAACTGTAATTCTTGCTTGATAACTGTTTTGTTATATGTAATTTTACTATGTTAAAGTTAAAGTCTTTCTTTTTTGTTTAAACAGAAAAAGGGGAAATGATGGAGGTGGGTCATCTTTCTATCTGTTGTTTCATTGGTTAAGTAATAAAGAAACTGCCTTGGCCCCTTTAATAGGACAGAAAATTAGGTAGGCGGAGTAAACAGACAGAATGCTGGGAGAAAGAAGCCGAGTCAGGAGTCGCCATGATTCTCCCACTCCAGACAGACGCAGGTTAAGATCTTTCCTGGTAAGCCAGCTCATGGTGCTACACAGAATATTAGAAATGGGTTAGATCAATATGTAAGAGCTAGCCAATAAGAGGTTGGAACTAATGGGCCAGGCAGTGATTAAAAGAATACAGCTTCCGTGTAATTATTTCGGGGCATAAGCTATACATGCGGGCGGCTGGGTGCTGGGGACGCAGCCCTGCCGCCCTTATTACAACAGGCACCAAACCTCATTTTGAAGCAATTATGTGATGTCCAGGAATCGAACTTCTGATCTTTGGAAGAGCAGGCAATGCTCTTAACCACTGAGCCATCTCTCCGACCCGTTTTTCAACTTCTTTAACTAAACCAGGATTACTCAATGTGGTGTGTGGATCACATCTGCATTCCCCTAACATGTGGAGTACAGGGGTCTCCTTGGACCTATTGGCTGTTCATGTACCTCATAGAGGAGGTCAGCATAAATTGTTTCTCTGGCTTTAAACTGGTTAACATTTTGCTGGTGTTTGTAGTCCTTTGATTGTCTTGGGTGTGAGTTCTCTTTAAGGCACATGAACATGCCAGTGTTTTCTTCTTCTAGCCATCTTGCCTTACTCTCCTTAGTGTTGTCTCTGAAGCACGCTGTCTCATGGTGATAGAGCTTTGAGTATTTATCATCCTAAAAAAAGTTTGCCTAATTCAGTCACAATAACGTGGGCCCTGGCCTTTGCCCTGACTCTATGTCTGCATTTGGCCTCATCAAACTCAGCAGGCAATGCTCTTAAGCACTGAGCCATCTCTCCTGCCTCTTCCTTCTGTTGCCAGTAGATTGCACCAAATCTCATTTTGATAACAAAACTGTGGTTGCCACGAATCGAACTTCTGACCTTTAGAAGGGCAGCCAGGATTCTTAACCACTGAGCTATCTCTCGAGCGCTTCTTTCTGCATCCAAAAGAGGGCACAAGACCTCAGTGCAGATGGGTGTGAGCCATTATGTGGTTGCTTGAAATTGAATACAGGAGCATGAAACAGCACGAAATGCTCTTAAACACTGAGCCATCTCTCCAACCCGTTTTTCTACTTCTTTACCTAAACCAGATGTACTCAATGATGTGTGGATCACATCTGCATTTTCCTAACATTTGAAGTACAGGGGTCTCCATGGATCTGTTGGCCATTCGTGTACCTCATAGAGGAGGTCTAGACAAATTGTTTCACTGGCTTTAAATTGGTTAAGATTTGTTGGTGTTTGTTCCTTTGTATGTCTTGAATGTGAGTTCTTCTTCAGGCACATGAACATGCTGTTATTTTCTTCTTCTTACCATCTTGCCTTACTCTTCTTGGTGGTGTCTCTGAAGCATGCTGGCTCATGGTGATAGAGCTGTGAGTCTTTATTATCCTAACAAAATGTTTTGCCTGATTCAGTCCCAACAACCTGGGCCCTGGCTGTATGACTGCATTTGGCCTCAACAAACTCAGCAGGCATGATCTAAGCACCAAGACATCTCTCCTGCCTCTTCCTTCTGCTTCCAGTAGAGGGCACCTGATGGAGGTGGGTCATCTTTCTATCTGTGGTTTCATTGGTTAAGTAATAAAGAAACTGCCTTGGCCCCTTTAATAGGACAGAAAATTAGGTAGGCGGAGTAAACAGACAGAATGCTGGGAGAAAGAAGCCGAGTCAGGAGTCGCCATGATTCTCCCACTCCAGACAGACGCAGGTTAAGATTCTCCCTGGTAAGCCAGCTCGTGGTACTACACAGAATATTAGAAATGGGTTAGATCAATATGAAAGAGCTAGCCAATAATAGGCCGGAACTAATGGGCCAGGCAGTGTTTAAAAGAATACAGTTTCCGTGTAATTATTTCGGGGCATAAGCTAGCCATGTGGGCGGCCGGGTGCCGGAGACTCAACCCCGCCGCTCTTATTACAACAGAGTGGCACCCAACGTGCTAATGAACTCCACTTGAAACCTGAGAGGGCTTAAAAAGGACACAGAGAGAATTTAAGACAGCTTTTTGCTGTTTGTGGGTTGCGTGCGGCAAAGAAATTGTCCTGACTCAGCAACAGGAAAAAACTGGCTGTTTTAAAATGCTGGCTTTCTGGGCTGTGCCGCCATTACGATCTCTGTCTGGCTCCTGCAGGAGACAGAGCTTTTGAATGGAGCATTTGGAGTAAAGTGCTACGGCTTGCTTGATGGCAATGTGGACTGTTGTGTGCCTGGAACTGTGTGTGGCTCAGGGGCACCAAATGGCTCTGAGGCAGGAGCCGCTCAACTCCGCCATGCTCAAGCAGTCTGGTCTCAAGCAGGAACTACCGTAATTACCATAATAACAGCGCAGTTAAGGTTTAGACTGGGCAGGACACAGGCAGTACCATATTATCTGTATATGGTGCAACTTAAGTTTTTAAGAAGTGCTTAACATTTTAAGAAATGCTCCTGAATAGTAAAAAAATTACAGATTCACAATAAAACAGATTCAGACATAAAAGACCACAGTGTTGGATGAATGTACGTAGGCTTGAGAGAGAGAAGAAAAATATATAGAGAAAAAAGTTAATGGTTTAAAAAAAAAGGATAAAGTCTTTAAAGAGACAGAGTACAGATAGTTATAGATTAAAAGAAATAAAGAAAAATAAGCCACGTAAAAATGGAAAATTCACAAAGAGTCTGGATTTTTTGTATTATTGTGTTTTCTTTAAAATTTTTGACTGTAAAGGAGCTAACTGCAGAGAGATATTTCATTATATGGGCTGCCAAGCTAAACCAAAATGGATACAAGGGTATTATGATTTTAGAATATGGGTCTAAGGATATGATGCTTTGGAGAGGGTCTTCTTTTGTTTTCACAGAGGATGAGACTCTGTGGATTGTGTCTATCCCGATATGGTATGATAGACCACGCCCTCCTGAAAGGTTGCTGTGAACACCTTCAGAAAATTACTTCACTCAACTGCCGACTGAGATGACCCTGACACACAGGTTACACCATGAAAGATCTGAATACAGCGCCCCCATTCAGCAGGAAGCAGTTTGGAGAGAAAAACTGCGCCCATGTTCCCAAATATGGTTTATAAATGTTCTTTTACATTTAAAGGGGGATATGATATAGATATAAATAATTTGCATTGGTATAGATTTTAAGGTCAATTTTGTTATGTGTATATGTATCTCTGATCTTGATTAAGGTATTGTGATTGTGTAGTTCATTTAAAAATGTAACGTATAATTAAGAAATATAGGTTGTTAGTGGATAATCATCAATAATAGTCAAGCTTGTAGTCATGTTAGTTAGATTTTCAAGGTGTGCATAGATATATTTTAGATAGGCATTCTTCATATCTTTCAAAGACTACAGAACATGGCATTTAATGTTTTAATCACTTAGGGCTTTTCATGACAATGAGACACGTCTGCTTTTGGCAGCACCAGTTACTTCAAGAGGAAGATGGGCATCAAAGAGGCTCCTTATGGAGTTTGATAGCCATTTGGGCATGAAACTGCTCATGCCTGGACTGATGCATAAACTGGACACAGAGAACCCGCAGAGAGAGGACTGCTGAACTTGCCTAAAGGTGAGATGGTCTTTCGGGGTTTCTGACTCATGAAAGAGTCTGTGAGACGTTCTGCAGGACACAGCAGATAGTGACTGAACTGTCTTTGGAATTTCCTGCTTCATGAAAATGTGTCTGCTGGATACTATGGGCCTGTAGGCCGAAGATGGATGCCCCAACGGTACAAAAGAACTTTGGGTGACTGTCCAGGCAGCAAGATGTCTCTGTCATTTCTAGAGTTTTCTTATTTCTTGTTTACTTAGGTAATATTATATCCTTCTGGAGTCTTTGATGGAGTTGAAGAATAAATAGATAGTTATAGTTTTCCTTAGTTATGATAAAAGATAAAGTAGATATAAATATTGTAACTGTAATTCTTGCTTGATAACTGTTTTGTTATATGTAATTTTACTATGTTAAAGTTAAAGTCTTTCTTTTTTGTTTAAACAGAAAAAGGGGAAATGATGGAGGTGGGTCATCTTTCTATCTGTTGTTTCATTGGTTAAGTAATAAAGAAACTGCCTTGGCCCCTTTAATAGGACAGAAAATTAGGTAGGCGGAGTAAACAGACAGAATGCTGGGAGAAAGAAGCCGAGTCAGGAGTCGCCATGATTCTCCCACTCCAGACAGACGCAGGTTAAGATCTTTCCTGGTAAGCCAGCTCATGGTGCTACACAGAATATTAGAAATGGGTTAGATCAATATGTAAGAGCTAGCCAATAAGAGGTTGGAACTAATGGGCCAGGCAGTGATTAAAAGAATACAGTTTCCGTGTAATTATTTCGGGGCATAAGCTATACATGCGGGCGGCTGGGTGCTGGGGACGCAGCCCTGCCGCCCTTATTACAACAGGCACCAAACCTCATTTTGAAGCAATTATGTGATGTCCAGGAATCGAACTTCTGATCTTTGGAAGAGCAGGCAATGCTCTTAACCACTGAGCCATCTCTCCGACCCGTTTTTCAACTTCTTTAACTAAACCAGGATTACTCAATGTGGTGTGTGGATCACATCTGCATTCCCCTAACATGTGGAGTACAGGGGTCTCCTTGGACCTATTGGCTGTTCATGTACCTCATAGAGGAGGTCAGCATAAATTGTTTCTCTGGCTTTAAACTGGTTAACATTTTGCTGGTGTTTGTAGTCCTTTGATTGTCTTGGATGTGAGTTCTCTTTAAGGCACATGAACATGCCAGTGTTTTCTTCTTCTAGCCATCTTGCCTTACTCTCCTTAGTGTTGTCTCTGAAGCACGCTGTCTCATGGTGATAGAGCTTTGAGTATTTATCATCCTAAAAAAAGTTTGCCTAATTCAGTCACAATAACGTGGGCCCTGGCCTTTGCCCTGACTCTATGTCTGCATTTGGCCTCATCAAACTCAGCAGGCAATGCTCTTAAGCACTGAGCCATCTCTCCTGCCTCTTCCTTCTGTTGCCAGTAGATTGCACCAAATCTCATTTTGATAACAAAACTGTGGTTGCCACGAATCGAACTTCTGACCTTTAGAAGGGCAGCCAGGATTCTTAACCACTGAGCTATCTCTCGAGCGCTTCTTTCTGCATCCAAAAGAGGGCACAAGACCTCAGTGCAGATGGGTGTGAGCCATTATGTGGTTGCTTGAAATTGAATACAGGAGCATGAAACAGCACGAAATGCTCTTAAACACTGAGCCATCTCTCCAACCCGTTTTTCTACTTCTTTACCTAAACCAGATGTACTCAATGATGTGTGGATCACATCTGCATTTTCCTAACATTTGAAGTACAGGGGTCTCCATGGATCTGTTGGCCATTCGTGTACCTCATAGAGGAGGTCTAGACAAATTGTTTCACTGGCTTTAAATTGGTTAAGATTTGTTGGTGTTTGTTCCTTTGTATGTCTTGAATGTGAGTTCTTCTTCAGGCACATGAACATGCTGTTATTTTCTTCTTCTTACCATCTTGCCTTACTCTTCTTGGTGGTGTCTCTGAAGCATGCTGGCTCATGGTGATAGAGCTGTGAGTCTTTATTATCCTAACAAAATGTTTTGCCTGATTCAGTCCCAACAACCTGGGCCCTGGCTGTATGACTGCATTTGGCCTCAACAAACTCAGCAGGCATGATCTAAGCACCAAGACATCTCTCCTGCCTCTTCCTTCTGCTTCCAGTAGAGGGCACCTGATGGAGGTGGGTCATCTTTCTATCTGTGGTTTCATTGGTTAAGTAATAAAGAAACTGCCTTGGCCCCTTTAATAGGACAGAAAATTAGGTAGGCGGAGTAAACAGACAGAATGCTGGGAGAAAGAAGCCGAGTCAGGAGTCGCCATGATTCTCCCACTCCAGACAGACGCAGGTTAAGATTCTCCCTGGTAAGCCAGCTCGTGGTACTACACAGAATATTAGAAATGGGTTAGATCAATATGAAAGAGCTAGCCAATAATAGGCCGGAACTAATGGGCCAGGCAGTGTTTAAAAGAATACAGTTTCCGTGTAATTATTTCGGGGCATAAGCTAGCCATGTGGGCGGCCGGGTGCCGGAGACTCAACCCCGCCGCTCTTATTACAACAGAGTGGCACCCAACGTGCTAATGAACTCCACTTGAAACCTGAGAGGGCTTAAAAAGGACACAGAGAGAATTTAAGACAGCTTTTTGCTGTTTGTGGGTTGCGTGCGGCAAAGAAATTGTCCTGACTCAGCAACAGGAAAAAACTGGCTGTTTTAAAATGCTGGCTTTCTGGGCTGTGCCGCCATTACGATCTCTGTCTGGCTCCTGCAGGAGACAGAGCTTTTGAATGGAGCATTTGGAGTAAAGTGCTACGGCTTGCTTGATGGCAATGTGGACTGTTGTGTGCCTGGAACTGTGTGTGGCTCAGGGGCACCAAATGGCTCTGAGGCAGGAGCCGCTCAACTCCGCCATGCTCAAGCAGTCTGGTCTCAAGCAGGAACTACCGTAATTACCATAATAACAGCGCAGTTAAGGTTTAGACTGGGCAGGACACAGGCAGTACCATATTATCTGTATATGGTGCAACTTAAGTTTTTAAGAAGTGCTTAACATTTTAAGAAATGCTCCTGAATAGTAAAAAAATTACAGATTCACAATAAAACAGATTCAGACATAAAAGACCACAGTGTTGGATGAATGTACGTAGGCTTGAGAGAGAGAAGAAAAATATATAGAGAAAAAAGTTAATGGTTTAAAAAAAAAAGGATAAAGTCTTTAAAGAGACAGAGTACAGATAGTTATAGATTAAAAGAAATAAAGAAAAATAAGCCACGTAAAAATGGAAAATTCACAAAGAGTCTGGATTTTTTGTATTATTGTGTTTTCTTTAAAATTTTTGACTGTAAAGGAGCTAACTGCAGAGAGATATTTCATTATATGGGCTGCCAAGCTAAACCAAAATGGATACAAGGGTATTATGATTTTAGAATATGGGTCTAAGGATATGATGCTTTGGAGAGGGTCTTCTTTTGTTTTCACAGAGGATGAGACTCTGTGGATTGTGTCTATCCCGATATGGTATGATAGACCACGCCCTCCTGAAAGGTTGCTGTGAACACCTTCAGAAAATTACTTCACTCAACTGCCGACTGAGATGACCCTGACACACAGGTTACACCATGAAAGATCTGAATACAGCGCCCCCATTCAGCAGGAAGCAGTTTGGAGAGAAAAACTGCGCCCATGTTCCCAAATATGGTTTATAAATGTTCTTTTACATTTAAAGGGGGATATGATATAGATATAAATAATTTGCATTGGTATAGATTTTAAGGTCAATTTTGTTATGTGTATATGTATCTCTGATCTTGATTAAGGTATTGTGATTGTGTAGTTCATTTAAAAATGTAACGTATAATTAAGAAATATAGGTTGTTAGTGGATAATCATCAATAATAGTCAAGCTTGTAGTCATGTTAGTTAGATTTTCAAGGTGTGCATAGATATATTTTAGATAGGCATTCTTCATATCTTTCAAAGACTACAGAACATGGCATTTAATGTTTTAATCACTTAGGGCTTTTCATGACAATGAGACACGTCTGCTTTTGGCAGCACCAGTTACTTCAAGAGGAAGATGGGCATCAAAGAGGCTCCTTATGGAGTTTGATAGCCATTTGGGCATGAAACTGCTCATGCCTGGACTGATGCATAAACTGGACACAGAGAACCCGCAGAGAGAGGACTGCTGAACTTGCCTAAAGGTGAGATGGTCTTTCGGGGTTTCTGACTCATGAAAGAGTCTGTGAGACGTTCTGCAGGACACAGCAGATAGTGACTGAACTGTCTTTGGAATTTCCTGCTTCATGAAAATGTGTCTGCTGGATACTATGGGCCTGTAGGCCGAAGATGGATGCCCCAACGGTACAAAAGAACTTTGGGTGACTGTCCAGGCAGCAAGATGTCTCTGTCATTTCTAGAGTTTTCTTATTTCTTGTTTACTTAGGTAATATTATATCCTTCTGGAGTCTTTGATGGAGTTGAAGAATAAATAGATAGTTATAGTTTTCCTTAGTTATGATAAAAGATAAAGTAGATATAAATATTGTAACTGTAATTCTTGCTTGATAACTGTTTTGTTATATGTAATTTTACTATGTTAAAGTTAAAGTCTTTCTTTTTTGTTTAAACAGAAAAAGGGGAAATGATGGAGGTGGGTCATCTTTCTATCTGTTGTTTCATTGGTTAAGTAATAAAGAAACTGCCTTGGCCCCTTTAATAGGACAGAAAATTAGGTAGGCGGAGTAAACAGACAGAATGCTGGGAGAAAGAAGCCGAGTCAGGAGTCGCCATGATTCTCCCACTCCAGACAGACGCAGGTTAAGATCTTTCCTGGTAAGCCAGCTCATGGTGCTACACAGAATATTAGAAATGGGTTAGATCAATATGTAAGAGCTAGCCAATAAGAGGTTGGAACTAATGGGCCAGGCAGTGATTAAAAGAATACAGCTTCCGTGTAATTATTTCGGGGCATAAGCTATACATGCGGGCGGCTGGGTGCTGGGGACGCAGCCCTGCCGCCCTTATTACAACAGGCACCAAACCTCATTTTGAAGCAATTATGTGATGTCCAGGAATCGAACTTCTGATCTTTGGAAGAGCAGGCAATGCTCTTAACCACTGAGCCATCTCTCCGACCCGTTTTTCAACTTCTTTAACTAAACCAGGATTACTCAATGTGGTGTGTGGATCACATCTGCATTCCCCTAACATGTGGAGTACAGGGGTCTCCTTGGACCTATTGGCTGTTCATGTACCTCATAGAGGAGGTCAGCATAAATTGTTTCTCTGGCTTTAAACTGGTTAACATTTTGCTGGTGTTTGTAGTCCTTTGATTGTCTTGGGTGTGAGTTCTCTTTAAGGCACATGAACATGCCAGTGTTTTCTTCTTCTAGCCATCTTGCCTTACTCTCCTTAGTGTTGTCTCTGAAGCACGCTGTCTCATGGTGATAGAGCTTTGAGTATTTATCATCCTAAAAAAAGTTTGCCTAATTCAGTCACAATAACGTGGGCCCTGGCCTTTGCCCTGACTCTATGTCTGCATTTGGCCTCATCAAACTCAGCAGGCAATGCTCTTAAGCACTGAGCCATCTCTCCTGCCTCTTCCTTCTGTTGCCAGTAGATTGCACCAAATCTCATTTTGATAACAAAACTGTGGTTGCCACGAATCGAACTTCTGACCTTTAGAAGGGCAGCCAGGATTCTTAACCACTGAGCTATCTCTCGAGCGCTTCTTTCTGCATCCAAAAGAGGGCACAAGACCTCAGTGCAGATGGGTGTGAGCCATTATGTGGTTGCTTGAAATTGAATACAGGAGCATGAAACAGCACGAAATGCTCTTAAACACTGAGCCATCTCTCCAACCCGTTTTTCTACTTCTTTACCTAAACCAGATGTACTCAATGATGTGTGGATCACATCTGCATTTTCCTAACATTTGAAGTACAGGGGTCTCCATGGATCTGTTGGCCATTCGTGTACCTCATAGAGGAGGTCTAGACAAATTGTTTCACTGGCTTTAAATTGGTTAAGATTTGTTGGTGTTTGTTCCTTTGTATGTCTTGAATGTGAGTTCTTCTTCAGGCACATGAACATGCTGTTATTTTCTTCTTCTTACCATCTTGCCTTACTCTTCTTGGTGGTGTCTCTGAAGCATGCTGGCTCATGGTGATAGAGCTGTGAGTCTTTATTATCCTAACAAAATGTTTTGCCTGATTCAGTCCCAACAACCTGGGCCCTGGCTGTATGACTGCATTTGGCCTCAACAAACTCAGCAGGCATGATCTAAGCACCAAGACATCTCTCCTGCCTCTTCCTTCTGCTTCCAGTAGAGGGCACCTGATGGAGGTGGGTCATCTTTCTATCTGTGGTTTCATTGGTTAAGTAATAAAGAAACTGCCTTGGCCCCTTTAATAGGACAGAAAATTAGGTAGGCGGAGTAAACAGACAGAATGCTGGGAGAAAGAAGCCGAGTCAGGAGTCGCCATGATTCTCCCACTCCAGACAGACGCAGGTTAAGATTCTCCCTGGTAAGCCAGCTCGTGGTACTACACAGAATATTAGAAATGGGTTAGATCAATATGAAAGAGCTAGCCAATAATAGGCCGGAACTAATGGGCCAGGCAGTGTTTAAAAGAATACAGTTTCCGTGTAATTATTTCGGGGCATAAGCTAGCCATGTGGGCGGCCGGGTGCCGGAGACTCAACCCCGCCGCTCTTATTACAACAGAGTGGCACCCAACGTGCTAATGAACTCCACTTGAAACCTGAGAGGGCTTAAAAAGGACACAGAGAGAATTTAAGACAGCTTTTTGCTGTTTGTGGGTTGCGTGCGGCAAAGAAATTGTCCTGACTCAGCAACAGGAAAAAACTGGCTGTTTTAAAATGCTGGCTTTCTGGGCTGTGCCGCCATTACGATCTCTGTCTGGCTCCTGCAGGAGACAGAGCTTTTGAATGGAGCATTTGGAGTAAAGTGCTACGGCTTGCTTGATGGCAATGTGGACTGTTGTGTGCCTGGAACTGTGTGTGGCTCAGGGGCACCAAATGGCTCTGAGGCAGGAGCCGCTCAACTCCGCCATGCTCAAGCAGTCTGGTCTCAAGCAGGAACTACCGTAATTACCATAATAACAGCGCAGTTAAGGTTTAGACTGGGCAGGACACAGGCAGTACCATATTATCTGTATATGGTGCAACTTAAGTTTTTAAGAAGTGCTTAACATTTTAAGAAATGCTCCTGAATAGTAAAAAAATTACAGATTCACAATAAAACAGATTCAGACATAAAAGACCACAGTGTTGGATGAATGTACGTAGGCTTGAGAGAGAGAAGAAAAATATATAGAGAAAAAAGTTAATGGTTTAAAAAAAAAGGATAAAGTCTTTAAAGAGACAGAGTACAGATAGTTATAGATTAAAAGAAATAAAGAAAAATAAGCCACGTAAAAATGGAAAATTCACAAAGAGTCTGGATTTTTTGTATTATTGTGTTTTCTTTAAAATTTTTGACTGTAAAGGAGCTAACTGCAGAGAGATATTTCATTATATGGGCTGCCAAGCTAAACCAAAATGGATACAAGGGTATTATGATTTTAGAATATGGGTCTAAGGATATGATGCTTTGGAGAGGGTCTTCTTTTGTTTTCACAGAGGATGAGACTCTGTGGATTGTGTCTATCCCGATATGGTATGATAGACCACGCCCTCCTGAAAGGTTGCTGTGAACACCTTCAGAAAATTACTTCACTCAACTGCCGACTGAGATGACCCTGACACACAGGTTACACCATGAAAGATCTGAATACAGCGCCCCCATTCAGCAGGAAGCAGTTTGGAGAGAAAAACTGCGCCCATGTTCCCAAATATGGTTTATAAATGTTCTTTTACATTTAAAGGGGGATATGATATAGATATAAATAATTTGCATTGGTATAGATTTTAAGGTCAATTTTGTTATGTGTATATGTATCTCTGATCTTGATTAAGGTATTGTGATTGTGTAGTTCATTTAAAAATGTAACGTATAATTAAGAAATATAGGTTGTTAGTGGATAATCATCAATAATAGTCAAGCTTGTAGTCATGTTAGTTAGATTTTCAAGGTGTGCATAGATATATTTTAGATAGGCATTCTTCATATCTTTCAAAGACTACAGAACATGGCATTTAATGTTTTAATCACTTAGGGCTTTTCATGACAATGAGACACGTCTGCTTTTGGCAGCACCAGTTACTTCAAGAGGAAGATGGGCATCAAAGAGGCTCCTTATGGAGTTTGATAGCCATTTGGGCATGAAACTGCTCATGCCTGGACTGATGCATAAACTGGACACAGAGAACCCGCAGAGAGAGGACTGCTGAACTTGCCTAAAGGTGAGATGGTCTTTCGGGGTTTCTGACTCATGAAAGAGTCTGTGAGACGTTCTGCAGGACACAGCAGATAGTGACTGAACTGTCTTTGGAATTTCCTGCTTCATGAAAATGTGTCTGCTGGATACTATGGGCCTGTAGGCCGAAGATGGATGCCCCAACGGTACAAAAGAACTTTGGGTGACTGTCCAGGCAGCAAGATGTCTCTGTCATTTCTAGAGTTTTCTTATTTCTTGTTTACTTAGGTAATATTATATCCTTCTGGAGTCTTTGATGGAGTTGAAGAATAAATAGATAGTTATAGTTTTCCTTAGTTATGATAAAAGATAAAGTAGATATAAATATTGTAACTGTAATTCTTGCTTGATAACTGTTTTGTTATATGTAATTTTACTATGTTAAAGTTAAAGTCTTTCTTTTTTGTTTAAACAGAAAAAGGGGAAATGATGGAGGTGGGTCATCTTTCTATCTGTTGTTTCATTGGTTAAGTAATAAAGAAACTGCCTTGGCCCCTTTAATAGGACAGAAAATTAGGTAGGCGGAGTAAACAGACAGAATGCTGGGAGAAAGAAGCCGAGTCAGGAGTCGCCATGATTCTCCCACTCCAGACAGACGCAGGTTAAGATCTTTCCTGGTAAGCCAGCTCATGGTGCTACACAGAATATTAGAAATGGGTTAGATCAATATGTAAGAGCTAGCCAATAAGAGGTTGGAACTAATGGGCCAGGCAGTGATTAAAAGAATACAGCTTCCGTGTAATTATTTCGGGGCATAAGCTATACATGCGGGCGGCTGGGTGCTGGGGACGCAGCCCTGCCGCCCTTATTACAACAGGCACCAAACCTCATTTTGAAGCAATTATGTGATGTCCAGGAATCGAACTTCTGATCTTTGGAAGAGCAGGCAATGCTCTTAACCACTGAGCCATCTCTCCGACCCGTTTTTCAACTTCTTTAACTAAACCAGGATTACTCAATGTGGTGTGTGGATCACATCTGCATTCCCCTAACATGTGGAGTACAGGGGTCTCCTTGGACCTATTGGCTGTTCATGTACCTCATAGAGGAGGTCAGCATAAATTGTTTCTCTGGCTTTAAACTGGTTAACATTTTGCTGGTGTTTGTAGTCCTTTGATTGTCTTGGGTGTGAGTTCTCTTTAAGGCACATGAACATGCCAGTGTTTTCTTCTTCTAGCCATCTTGCCTTACTCTCCTTAGTGTTGTCTCTGAAGCACGCTGTCTCATGGTGATAGAGCTTTGAGTATTTATCATCCTAAAAAAAGTTTGCCTAATTCAGTCACAATAACGTGGGCCCTGGCCTTTGCCCTGACTCTATGTCTGCATTTGGCCTCATCAAACTCAGCAGGCAATGCTCTTAAGCACTGAGCCATCTCTCCTGCCTCTTCCTTCTGTTGCCAGTAGATTGCACCAAATCTCATTTTGATAACAAAACTGTGGTTGCCACGAATCGAACTTCTGACCTTTAGAAGGGCAGCCAGGATTCTTAACCACTGAGCTATCTCTCGAGCGCTTCTTTCTGCATCCAAAAGAGGGCACAAGACCTCAGTGCAGATGGGTGTGAGCCATTATGTGGTTGCTTGAAATTGAATACAGGAGCATGAAACAGCACGAAATGCTCTTAAACACTGAGCCATCTCTCCAACCCGTTTTTCTACTTCTTTACCTAAACCAGATGTACTCAATGATGTGTGGATCACATCTGCATTTTCCTAACATTTGAAGTACAGGGGTCTCCATGGATCTGTTGGCCATTCGTGTACCTCATAGAGGAGGTCTAGACAAATTGTTTCACTGGCTTTAAATTGGTTAAGATTTGTTGGTGTTTGTTCCTTTGTATGTCTTGAATGTGAGTTCTTCTTCAGGCACATGAACATGCTGTTATTTTCTTCTTCTTACCATCTTGCCTTACTCTTCTTGGTGGTGTCTCTGAAGCATGCTGGCTCATGGTGATAGAGCTGTGAGTCTTTATTATCCTAACAAAATGTTTTGCCTGATTCAGTCCCAACAACCTGGGCCCTGGCTGTATGACTGCATTTGGCCTCAACAAACTCAGCAGGCATGATCTAAGCACCAAGACATCTCTCCTGCCTCTTCCTTCTGCTTCCAGTAGAGGGCACCTGATGGAGGTGGGTCATCTTTCTATCTGTGGTTTCATTGGTTAAGTAATAAAGAAACTGCCTTGGCCCCTTTAATAGGACAGAAAATTAGGTAGGCGGAGTAAACAGACAGAATGCTGGGAGAAAGAAGCCGAGTCAGGAGTCGCCATGATTCTCCCACTCCAGACAGACGCAGGTTAAGATTCTCCCTGGTAAGCCAGCTCGTGGTACTACACAGAATATTAGAAATGGGTTAGATCAATATGAAAGAGCTAGCCAATAATAGGCCGGAACTAATGGGCCAGGCAGTGTTTAAAAGAATACAGTTTCCATGTAATTATTTCGGGGCATAAGCTAGCCATGTGGGCGGCCGGGTGCCGGAGACTCAACCCCGCCGCTCTTATTACAACAGAGTGGCACCCAACGTGCTAATGAACTCCACTTGAAACCTGAGAGGGCTTAAAAAGGACACAGAGAGAATTTAAGACAGCTTTTTGCTGTTTGTGGGTTGCGTGCGGCAAAGAAATTGTCCTGACTCAGCAACAGGAAAAAACTGGCTGTTTTAAAATGCTGGCTTTCTGGGCTGTGCCGCCATTACGATCTCTGTCTGGCTCCTGCAGGAGACAGAGCTTTTGAATGGAGCATTTGGAGTAAAGTGCTACGGCTTGCTTGATGGCAATGTGGACTGTTGTGTGCCTGGAACTGTGTGTGGCTCAGGGGCACCAAATGGCTCTGAGGCAGGAGCCGCTCAACTCCGCCATGCTCAAGCAGTCTGGTCTCAAGCAGGAACTACCGTAATTACCATAATAACAGCGCAGTTAAGGTTTAGACTGGGCAGGACACAGGCAGTACCATATTATCTGTATATGGTGCAACTTAAGTTTTTAAGAAGTGCTTAACATTTTAAGAAATGCTCCTGAATAGTAAAAAAATTACAGATTCACAATAAAACAGATTCAGACATAAAAGACCACAGTGTTGGATGAATGTACGTAGGCTTGAGAGAGAGAAGAAAAATATATAGAGAAAAAAGTTAATGGTTTAAAAAAAAAGGATAAAGTCTTTAAAGAGACAGAGTACAGATAGTTATAGATTAAAAGAAATAAAGAAAAATAAGCCACGTAAAAATGGAAAATTCACAAAGAGTCTGGATTTTTTGTATTATTGTGTTTTCTTTAAAATTTTTGACTGTAAAGGAGCTAACTGCAGAGAGATATTTCATTATATGGGCTGCCAAGCTAAACCAAAATGGATACAAGGGTATTATGATTTTAGAATATGGGTCTAAGGATATGATGCTTTGGAGAGGGTCTTCTTTTGTTTTCACAGAGGATGAGACTCTGTGGATTGTGTCTATCCCGATATGGTATGATAGACCACGCCCTCCTGAAAGGTTGCTGTGAACACCTTCAGAAAATTACTTCACTCAACTGCCGACTGAGATGACCCTGACACACAGGTTACACCATGAAAGATCTGAATACAGCGCCCCCATTCAGCAGGAAGCAGTTTGGAGAGAAAAACTGCGCCCATGTTCCCAAATATGGTTTATAAATGTTCTTTTACATTTAAAGGGGGATATGATATAGATATAAATAATTTGCATTGGTATAGATTTTAAGGTCAATTTTGTTATGTGTATATGTATCTCTGATCTTGATTAAGGTATTGTGATTGTGTAGTTCATTTAAAAATGTAACGTATAATTAAGAAATATAGGTTGTTAGTGGATAATCATCAATAATAGTCAAGCTTGTAGTCATGTTAGTTAGATTTTCAAGGTGTGCATAGATATATTTTAGATAGGCATTCTTCATATCTTTCAAAGACTACAGAACATGGCATTTAATGTTTTAATCACTTAGGGCTTTTCATGACAATGAGACACGTCTGCTTTTGGCAGCACCAGTTACTTCAAGAGGAAGATGGGCATCAAAGAGGCTCCTTATGGAGTTTGATAGCCATTTGGGCATGAAACTGCTCATGCCTGGACTGATGCATAAACTGGACACAGAGAACCCGCAGAGAGAGGACTGCTGAACTTGCCTAAAGGTGAGATGGTCTTTCGGGGTTTCTGACTCATGAAAGAGTCTGTGAGACGTTCTGCAGGACACAGCAGATAGTGACTGAACTGTCTTTGGAATTTCCTGCTTCATGAAAATGTGTCTGCTGGATACTATGGGCCTGTAGGCCGAAGATGGATGCCCCAACGGTACAAAAGAACTTTGGGTGACTGTCCAGGCAGCAAGATGTCTCTGTCATTTCTAGAGTTTTCTTATTTCTTGTTTACTTAGGTAATATTATATCCTTCTGGAGTCTTTGATGGAGTTGAAGAATAAATAGATAGTTATAGTTTTCCTTAGTTATGATAAAAGATAAAGTAGATATAAATATTGTAACTGTAATTCTTGCTTGATAACTGTTTTGTTATATGTAATTTTACTATGTTAAAGTTAAAGTCTTTCTTTTTTGTTTAAACAGAAAAAGGGGAAATGATGGAGGTGGGTCATCTTTCTATCTGTTGTTTCATTGGTTAAGTAATAAAGAAACTGCCTTGGCCCCTTTAATAGGACAGAAAATTAGGTAGGCGGAGTAAACAGACAGAATGCTGGGAGAAAGAAGCCGAGTCAGGAGTCGCCATGATTCTCCCACTCCAGACAGACGCAGGTTAAGATCTTTCCTGGTAAGCCAGCTCATGGTGCTACACAGAATATTAGAAATGGGTTAGATCAATATGTAAGAGCTAGCCAATAAGAGGTTGGAACTAATGGGCCAGGCAGTGATTAAAAGAATACAGTTTCCGTGTAATTATTTCGGGGCATAAGCTATACATGCGGGCGGCTGGGTGCTGGGGACGCAGCCCTGCCGCCCTTATTACAACAGGCACCAAACCTCATTTTGAAGCAATTATGTGATGTCCAGGAATCGAACTTCTGATCTTTGGAAGAGCAGGCAATGCTCTTAACCACTGAGCCATCTCTCCGACCCGTTTTTCAACTTCTTTAACTAAACCAGGATTACTCAATGTGGTGTGTGGATCACATCTGCATTCCCCTAACATGTGGAGTACAGGGGTCTCCTTGGACCTATTGGCTGTTCATGTACCTCATAGAGGAGGTCAGCATAAATTGTTTCTCTGGCTTTAAACTGGTTAACATTTTGCTGGTGTTTGTAGTCCTTTGATTGTCTTGGGTGTGAGTTCTCTTTAAGGCACATGAACATGCCAGTGTTTTCTTCTTCTAGCCATCTTGCCTTACTCTTATTAGTTTTGTCTCTGAAGCACGTTGTCTCATGGTGATAGAGCTGTGAGTCTTTAACATCCTAAAAAAACGTTTGCCTAATTCAGTCACAATATCGTGGGCCCTGGCCTTTGCCCTCACTCTATGTCTGCACTTGGCCTCATCAAACTCAGCAGGCAATGCTCTTAAGCACTGAGCCGTCTATCCTGCCTCTTCCTTCTGTTGCCAGTAGATGGCACCAAACCTTAGTTTGAGAGCAAAACTGTGGTTGCCAGGAATCGAACTTCTGACCTTTAGAAGGGCAGCCAGGATTCTTAACCACTGAGCTATCTCTCGAGCGCTTCTTTCTGCACCCAAAAGAGGGCACAAGACCTCAGTGCAGATGGTTGTGAGCCATTATGTGGTTGCTTGAAATTGAATACAGGTGGATGACAGAGCACGAAATGCTCTTAAACACTGAGCCATCTCTCCAACCCGTTTTTCTACTTCTTTACCTAAACCAGATGTACTCAATGATGTGTGGATCACATGTGCATTTTCCTACCATTTGAAGTACAGGGGTCTCCATGGATCTGTTGGCCATTCGTGTACCTCATAGAGGAGGTCTAGACAAATTGTTTCACTGGCTTTAAATTGGTTAAGCTTTTGTTGGTGTTTGTTCCTTTGTATGTCTTGGATGTGAGTTCTTCTTCAGGCACATGAACATGCTAGTATTTTCTTCTTCTAACCATCTTGCTTTACTCTTACTCTGCTTGGTGGTGTCTCTGAAGCATGCTGGCTCATGGTGATAGAGCTATGAGTGTTTATTATCCTAACAAAATGATTTGCCTGATTCAGTCCCAACAACCTGGGCCCTGGCTGTATGTCTGCACTTGGCCTCATCAAACTCAGCAGGCATGCTCTTAAGCACCAAGACATCTCTCCTGCCTCTTCCTTCTGCTTCCAGTAGAGGGCACCAAACCTCATTTGGAAGCAATTATGTTATGTCCAATAATCGAACTTCTGATCTTTGGAAGAGCAGGCAATGCTCTTAACCACTGAGCCATCTCTCCTACCCGTTTTTCAACTTCTTTAACTAAACCAGGTTTACTCAATGTGGTGTGTGGATCACATCTGCATTCCCCTAATATGTGGAGTACAGGGGTCTCCTTGGACCTATTGGCTGTTCATGT